>NW_026999379.1:901004-1060003 GCF_037126465.1 Ornithodoros turicata | reverse complement strand
TGTTCGTGAGATCAGACAAGGGAGGGAGGGTGCAGGCATCTATTGACCAAGTCCTTTGTATGTATTCAATAAAGATGTTTCAGTGAAAGAACACACAGAGTCTCGTCAAAGTTATTCGGACTGTTTAATGCGTTGCATGTCAATAACCAATCGGTATTTCAATAAATCAATGACAAAATTGGCGATGTAGACTGCTTGCAAATGTCGCTGCTTCCGCAGGGCGTGCTTAATATGAGCGATGGCACGAGCGAGAAGGTCCACGATGTCTGCAGCGATGTAGTTGAATTCTGCGTTGGCCAAGCTCACAAATTCGCTCATCAGTCCCAGGGGTCCGTCAGGAACCGTTATGCAGACGTTCTTGTAACGGGCGTAAATTCGACGCACCATCTCCTGCAGCGGCCCCGGCGAGATCTCTCCTATATTGCCAAAGCCTACCATGTCTATCACGTAGCGAAAAGCAGTGATGACGAGCTCGTTGCGGGGACTTTCGCCGTTGAAACATTCCTTCTCCACTTCTTCCCAAGAAGCGTGGGTACGGGAACAATTTTGTAAAGAGTGGTAGCTGAACATCTTCACGTAGTGATGACGCGAGCGCGGTGCGCCCTGCCTTTATAGAGATAAACGCGCGCGCAAAGAACGGAGAATGAAAGCGAAACTGAAAAGCCACCCGTCGCCGCTAGGAGCGCGCGCGCAGCAGAGAGCCGAAACCGAAAACACCCGCGGCCGGCGCAGGGGGCGCTAGGAGCGCGCGCGCGCGCATGCGCGGACGAGTGGAGCAGAGGGCGCGCGCGCGTCGCCTCTCTCAGTTTCTCTCGGACCGTCGCGGAAGACGGACGTGCGCTCCGCGCGCTCGCTCACTTTCTGGCTGCCCCTCGTAGAGAGCAGACGTATGTTCTCCGCGCTCGCTTTCTGCCTGGAAGTTGCCGCGGGGGAAAAGGTGAGTGATTTGACGCGCTCCTTTTCTCGTATGTTTGCCGTGTTTAGCGGTGACCGCGCTCGTGCTAAGCCTTTTCTCGCATGTTTAGACTTGTTTTGCGGTGTCCAAGCCTGTTGACGCATGTTTAGCGATGTGTTGTTCCCGCCTTGTGTTAGCTGCGTAGTGTTGAGGATAGGCCTAAGCGATCGCCCCCCGTAAGCCTCTTTCCTCGTATGTTTGCCGTGTTTAGCGGTGACCGCGCTCGTGTTAAGCCTTTTCTCGCATGTTTAGCGATGTGTGGTTCCCGCCTTGTGTTAGCTGCGTAGTGTTGTGGTTAGGCCTAAGCGATCGTCCCCCCGTAAGCCTTTTTCCCCCGATGTGTACTGTTTTCTGTTTAGCAGTAGCGGTTAGACCTTTTCTCTCGCATGCCTAGACTTGTTTAGCAGTGCTGTCATTTTTACCTGCTGCTAGTATCTTGTTCTCTGTCTCTCTCCTCTAGAGCTATGATGGTGGCGCCATCTGGTGTGATGCCTTGCAACTAAGTGGCCACCTGTCGTCGATCTCTGCAACTACCCGACGTCAACAAGCACTGGTCACCCCGGAGCGGCTTCTTCGCCGCGGCATCGTTGATTTTCGAATAAATTGTTTCTCTCCACTCTATCTCTATCTTTTCATTTTATTTTCTACCTATTTTTTTTATTTTTATCAGCTCAACTGGCCCACAACTCTCACAGTGGTCTGGACACGTCCTAGATGCGCCCCAATTAGTGTAATGACTCCCTGGTGGGTCCTAATTACTGTGGGGGGTCCCAATTAGCTCTAATTGCTCATTAATGGCGTCCAGGCCACTGTGAGAGTTGTGGGCCAGTTGAGCTGATACATTACTACTGCTGGTAGCCGTACAGCTAGCCATGCCTTACCTTGCCACGCTCGAGCTGCCTGCGAAATGGCGAACATCGCACACCTGTCAGCGACAGAACATCTAGTCACGTTTTCTAAGCAGGACATCAAATCTCTCCTAAAATCTATGATTGAGGACATCCGCAGGACAAAATGGCACCAAGCCGACAGTGCTGTCACTGCTGCGCATGCTAGACCCGGAGCTGAATTTTACCATACCTTCAAGAACGCACAGACACATAGGGACTCTCCTGCATCGTCTACGCCTGAATATGGGCTATGGTCGCCCGTTTTTTCAAAAAGTGGGCAAGGTGGACTCGCCCAACTGTTTACTGTGCGGGGCAGTGGAAAACACTGAACATATCATCATGCATTGTCGAAAACATGCTGCACAAAGAGGCATCTTGAGGCGGACCCTTGGCCATCTCGACAGGAGGGACTTCAGCATAGAGAAAGTCTTAGGCGTATGGGACGCCAAGCACAGAGACGCGGCCTTCAATGCTCTTGTCAATTTTATTGTGAAATCTGGACTAGAAACCCTATGCTAGACGGTGCATGGAGGTTACTATGATCCTTGATGTGAACGGCGCGCTCGGTCCTGCGTGGTCGCGGTCGTGACGCTCGCCCCGGTGAACTTTTGCGGTGTGCTCGCACCTTCTGTGGTGCGATCGTACCGTTTCTTTTTTGGGGGTCCATCGTACGTACGGCAAGCACGTTAGCAAAGGTGGACATCTAAGGAACGTACTCTGCACCCCAGGCATTTCTCTACACCCCCCCAGGGGGGTGTACACCCTCCCTTCAACAACCCCCCCCCCCCCCTGAAATTTCTTGGGTGACCTCACCCAGCTCGGTCACCAACACGTTGTGGTAGTGAGTCCGGCGCAGCGAATTACATCATGTACTCTCAAACTTGGGCTGTAGGACCACAGTCATGCAGATGATCGTACCATGCATTTGTCCAAAATCATTTGAAAGTGACTGTTCAGCGCATGTATTGCGAGCATATACGAGCAAAAATGCGCGCGGGTACGCAAACTCAATGTGGATCATCAAGAACCATTTGCGCCAGGTATTTCCAGGTATTCTGCGTTTTTTCGTCTAAGGTTTTTACCGTTGGTTGCTAGGTACTCATTGAGCTTCGCGAGACAATGTGCTAGTGTTGTTTCTTTGTCGGTCGTGTGATTATGCATCTTAATTCTGAAGTGCCGTTCATAATGAATCTGTATTCTAATGTACTCTCCCAAGCAGCACACAATATTGGGCCCATATTGGCTGGTCATTGGCGATACGGGTCCAATATAGGACCCGTTTGGCCAATATTTTCCCCATATTGGCTGAAAATGGGCAATATTGGGCAGTTTGAGCCAATATCGAGAAAATCCTGGCAATATGGGCCCCATATTGCCCACTTTCAGCCAATATTGGGAAAATCCTGGCGATATGGGCCCCATATTGCCCGCGTACACCCCATATTGACTGAAAATCCAGAAAATGGTACGTATCCGTGCTGCACAAAGCAGCACGGCAAGATTGAACGTTGTAGCGTGTGAAAATACCCAATTCTTGACATCGTTACATCCGACAACTTTCCGCAGATGATACACATTGTTCGAAATAATCAACGTACTTGGCAATCCCAATGTAACGTTCGCTAGAATTCGACAACTCAACATTCTACGTTCTGGAAATAGCCGCCATCTTCCTTCGCGATGCCAATGCCAATCGGTCGAGCCGGCTTATGAACGCGTCCTACAGCTAATGCGCATGCGCGATAGCTCGAACGGACGTTTCATAGGGCTAAAATGTCGCTGGTTGCTGTAATGATAACGGAATTGCGGCAGGTCAAGTAAAAAACACAATGTGTGATAGGAAGGGATGGCTCTTCTGTAAAATTAGGTGCTTTCAAGTTGCTGCAAGCAGTGTGAATTGCTCTGGCGTATGTCCGTCACCGTCACGAAACTGTTTCGCTCCTTTGTAGTCTCGGAAATTTTTAGTTCACAGAATATTGCGATCCCAATGAAGGCTTCTGAGGGACCTTTGGCATTGGCAGTTCCGTCGCTCGCTCGCACGAATTCCAGCAGAAGTAGCAGCTTGTCGGCTGCTGCTGCTGCTGTCGTGCGGGAGGCAGATCCCCCTTTTCGAGCGTTATCTCCAAGCTTCGTTGCTTCCTGAAGGGCGGCTGTCTGCGTTATCGCAGCAGCCGCCGCTGTTTTTTCCTTCTTGTGTGTTGTGGTGAATTGTGTGCTCTTTGCACATCCTAGGATTATAACAACGTTTCCAACTAATAGGGTGCGTCCTTTTCAGCTTTATACTTATCCAGTGATTGCTTTAATCATAACTAGCTAATCGATAACGAGATGAATAGGGTTAGGGCCGTCCGGCCAAGAGTTTTTGCTGTAACGCTACCAAAAGGTGTTAAGTTTGACGACCTTGCGGAAGCACTTGTTGTAAAGAGGTCGCACGGTGACTATGAAAGGGTTACACATTTCGGCTTCGGCCGGTATGAGATTAAGATGTCGTCGGAACTGAGTACAAAGCAACTTGCACAGGACCCAGTGATTAACATAAAGGGCCTAGATTATAGGTTGAACTATCTCGGGGAAACAACCACTCGGGTGTCGGTTTTCTTTTACCCGGCGGACGAAGATGTTGGTCGGGCCTTAGAAGGCTTTGGTAATGTTAAAGACATTGTAGAAAGCAAGCACAAAAAGTACAGTAACTGGGGAAGTGGAGTCTGGCAGGCGTTCGTTGAAATGCGACGCCCCATCCCAAATTACATCAGAGTTGGGAACAGGGATAGAAGTTGGATTGCCCAATGCGAGTATAATGGAGTAACCCGGGTGTGTAGGAAATGTGAGCGAGAAGGCCATTTAAACTCTAATTGTAACACTCCGAGATGTGATAGATGTGACGTATTCGGGCACATAACCTGCCAGAGTCCATGCCCCAGATGTTTTGGAGACCACGCGCTTTCAGAATTCAGGAAAAAGACGTTTGCGGCGGCACTGGGATATTCGCGCGGACTTGTTCCTGCACTAGACGTTATCCCTGACATGTCTGATTTAGAAGAACTCGAACAGGATCAAAGATGCAGTGACCAAGTAAAAGAAAATGAGATGAACAACACAGAAACAGAACACGCAATTGAACAAACATCGATGAATGCCGATAGCAACTCAGAGGTTAATACAGAATCACAGGTGTTAGAGAGTAACGAAGATGGTAGGAACGAAGAAGGCAACTCAGATAAAAATGTTAGCGGGCTTGATAATGTAATGACAAATATAGTGGGTCAGGATGAAGAGATTAATAGGAAGCCAGATGAGGTTGCTTCAAAGCAGCGGGCGAAACCATTAAGAACACAACCAGCTATCATACTTGATAACGCGGACGCGCCCTGGGAAAAACCGAAAGACCCCGGAAGTTGATAACGCCGCAAGCGAGAATCGAATTGATAATGCTGCGATACGATAAGAGGATCAAGACATGATAACGAGACAGGAAGAATGCTTGCCTGTAGCCGAAATGAGTGATTTGCAGAGTAATAACGTCGAAGTAACAAGGAAATATTCGTTTAGTGAAAAAGACTGCCCAACAGATGTGGAAGTCACGACTCCACGACAAAGGAAGCGGAAAAGGAATAGAAAAAAGACAGAGGGAAAATATCGTGGCACCCCACAAGCAGAGGAGGCAATAAAAGTTATTAAGCGTTACAGTTTAGAGCTACAGTTATCTAGTGGAGGCAAGAGTGATAGTGGTTCGACAGATGAGTCTTTTGAAGATCTAGGCCGCGAAAAACGAAGGCTGTTTGATACTCAATCTAGTGAGCAAAAACGCGATAGAGATAAGGATAGTAGTAGAGACGAGTACGACAGCTGTTCATATGGGGAAGACGTTGATGATACACTTGTCATGAGTAACCAGGAGAGTGACACAGCTGTACAACCAGAGAGTGATCATGATGCTTAAGGGACTAGGTTTTTTCATCCTCCCACTCCTTGGCCTGGCTGTCCTAAGGTTGGGTACTTGGAATGTGAGAGGAATGCGAGCAAAAGAAAAACAAAATGAAATAATAACCTTTTGTAAAGAAAATAAAGTTGACATATTAGCTATTCAAGAAACACACGTGAATGATGTAAAATATATTAGGAAATTTGATGAAATTTTCGGTGTAAAACGTTTTTGGAGCTTTTCTATGGGGCGTGGTGGTGTGGCCTTTATCTTCTTTGGAGAGTCAAGAGAGCTGGTTGCACACCACGACCGCGATTGGAATGGTAGAATTCTCTCTAGATTTAACAACGGGTTGTAGGTTGTTATGTGTGTACGCGCCGACAAGGTCACAGGGTCAAACAAGCTTTTTTCAAACACTTGATAACTATGTAACAAATACATACAAGCTCATCGTAATGGGTGACTTTAACTACGTTGAGAATGAGATTGCTGATAGACTGCCTCCTCGTGATAGAACCAGTAATTTTGGAGCAAAGTATTTTATAGAATTTAGAAAGCGGTGCAATCTGCTAGATGCCTGGCTAGTTATTCACTCGGGTTTCCCAGTGATGACTTGGAAGGGTGCAAAGACAGAGGCCAGACTGGACAGAGTTTATATCACTGAAAATATAAGACAAGAGGTTAGAGGGGCATCGGTTAACGCTTCTATAATTTCTTATCATAAATTAGTGTTAACAGATATGGGGATAACATACGAGAAAGGGAGTAGAGGGCTGTGGAAGTTAAACCCAGCCTTGTTAGAGGATGAGAGAGTAAATAATGATATAAAAAACCTGTTGACTGCGAGGCTCATAGGGGAAGTATCAGTGGAACAATGGGACGAATTGAAGGGGAAGGTAAAAAATAGGTTAATTAATTGGGGTAGGCAAATTGCTCGAGATAAACGAATTGAAATAAGCAGAGTTGCAGATGCACGGGCTCTTTTACATAAGAAGGGGACCGAGGGACCAGGCTTAGGAGAGGCAATAGAAAGACTAAAAAAGAAACACGCTATGCTGTTAAGGAAAAGGTGGGATACCGTTAGACTAAAGCTAAGAGCTGAGGGATGGGAATGTGAGCATTGGGCCTCAGGATACTTAGCTAATAAACAGTTAGGCACAAGTCGGCAAGAAATTGAAACGCTTACTGACAGTGATACGGGAAAAACTTTAAGCGACAGTGAAGAAGTACGAAGTTATATAGCCAAATTCTACGAGAGGTTATATGAAGCTGAACCAGTTAACCAGGCGGTAAGTGAACTGATTTTTCCTGGTAAGGCCAGTGGTGTAAGTGGGGACGACTTTACAAAAGAGGAAATTCATAAGGCACTTAGAGAGATAGATGACAAGAAAGCACGTGGTGAAGACGGCCTGAGGCCAGTATTTTACAAGAAGTACTGGGACTTACTTGCAACGCCATTGTTAAAGATGGTTAATGCGGCATTCCATGAAAAGAAGCTCCCGACGTCCTTCTACCAGGGTAGGATTGTCCTGATATGTAAAGATGAGAATAAGAAGGAATCAATCAGAGCATGGAGATCAGTGACATTATTAAATATCGATTATAAAATAATCGCAAAGCTCCTTGCAAACCGCATCTACCCGGTATTGTGTGATGTGGTGAGCGATACACAGGCTGCCAATATACAAGGAAGAGCAGCTCAGCTAAATGTGTTAGCAACAAGAGACATCATGTGTTATATAATAAAAACAGGAAATGCGGGAGCACTTTTCACTATTGACTCGGAAAAAGCATTCGACCGCATTAATCATAATTACATGGTCGACTGCTTAACAAAAATTGAACTGCATAATCAGTTAATAGAAAAAATAAAGCTAATATACAGTAGGGGCACGTCTCGAGTTATGGTCAAGGGTCACCCCACTCGGGAAATTGCAATCAAGCGAGGTGTACGTCAAGGGTGTCCGCTTTCCGCGGCACTCTTTGTGATAACAATCAGGGTGTCGAACCGAACCCGAACCCGAACCGAAAACCGTACCCGAACCGTTATTTTTGCCGGAACCGAACCCGAACCCGAACCGAAATTTTCATGACACTGTTGAACCCGAACCGGAGCAGAACCGTAAAAAATAATAGCGGTAACCGGTTCGCAACAAAACGGTTCGGACATAAAAGAAGTCAGCATAAGAGTTCCTCTCTATCCCCGAACGAAGACACATTGGTATCATCATCACGCGCCTATATCATGGATTTCAGAAATTTTCAACTAACAGTGAGACGACGACGTATAGTAAGTATACTTTCAGCGTCTTTTTAACATGTTGAAGCGCATTTGTCCTTGTGAGCGCCGCCGCTAGCGCCCCAGGCACGCGGTGCGGCATCTACTCTTCAGAGACGAGGTGCCACGCGGACGAATGAAACAGGAATGGAGTAGGTAGTAATGCAGTTATGTAGCTCTACAAGCCGAATATGCGATCAAATAAGCGCCCAAGATTTCCCGTTACACACGTGAGCAGTACAAATTAAACAAGTCAGAAACATGAGAAGTGGAGAAGGAGCGTACGCAGAACGGTGCCTGTTTGATTGGTCGTGGCTTGAAAAGTAAATGTGGTTCTGCTTATTGGTAGTGCAGTTGTGTCGTGACATATTGCCTTTGTGTTGTGGATTAACTAGTACACTGCTGTGAGCTCGGACAGAGTAATGCTGGCAGGCTTATTTTCGACATGCTTCACTACGGTTTCAGATCAATTCACGTTGCGAAGGCAGTATGCCGGCTAGTACTGTCGTCTATGTTACGCTGTCCATCTTATTAGGCTTCCTTTAAGTGTATCTTGCTGGCACTGTGCGTGTGAAAAAAGAGATTTTGGGAACAGAAAGTAGCAGGACTACACCGCTTCAACAGCGTGGACTCTATTTGCAATAAGTGTTCATCCATTCCTCATTTCTCTCGCTAAAGGGCTACCTCACCGCTAGAGACGTCAATGCAGACAACAGCAGTAAGCTATTAGCCGCGCATTTCCTGATAAAAGCTGTTTTATGGAACATATAAAACGGAAGCGTTGAACCGGTTCGCAAACCGATTCGGGGCTGCGAACCGGTTTGCGAACCGGTTCGATTCTTGGCGTGGCCGAACCGGAACGAAATCAAAACAACGTGAACCCGAACCCGAACCGAACCCGTATTTTTTGCGGTTCGACACCCTGATAACAATGGAGCCACTTATGCAAATGATTGAGCGGCACACAAGGCCTGTGTTCTTACCAATAGTCGGAGAAGTCGTGCCTACGTTTGCCTTCGCGGACGATGTGTCCGTGATCATCAATAGTGCTGAATCGGTAAAACAGGTGTTGCGTGCCTGTGAACGATACGAAGGTATAAGTGGAGCAAAGATTAACAAAGATAAAAGCGAACTACTTTTCTTTGGTAACCGGGACGTCTCCACAAGTGAAGTTTATGGGGTCCCAGTCAAAAACGAGATAAAGGTATTGGGCATGCTGTTCAACAGGGAAGGTTTGGCACATAGCAACTGGAAAACAAGAATAAATAAAATAAAAGAGAAGGTAAACGATCTGAAGCAAGTGAAATTCAACACCTTCGCACGCATACAAATAACAAAAACACATTTACTCAGCTTGCTAGTTTACGTGATACATGCTATGCAGCCAGACCGTAAAGTAACTAAGGTAACTGATAGAATTATTTTCCCTTTTATCTGGGGCGGGGGTATTGAGTTTGTAAAACGCGCCTGGATGAAAGAGCCAAAGATAAGGGGCGGGTTTGGCATTCTGGATATAGATCTAATGTCAAGAGCAGAACATATAAAGTGGGTGCTTAAAGCAATATATTGTGACATGCCGCTAGTGAGCGCGATTGTTAGGTACTCGTTAGGTGTAGGTATTAGACATATAGAGGGTAAACTCGATAATGCAAATCCAAGAGCGGCGAATCCCACAAGGTATTATCAAGATGTTGTAAGCGATTACAAGGTCATTGTGGGAAAAAAGAAAGACATAGACGTGTTTAATATGACAACAACAGATATGGCAGAGTCACTAAAGAAAGTGAAAGTGTACCAGGTACGTTTGGAGATACCTGGAGCGCAGCCAGATTGGCAAAACATTAACTCTTATTTTCTGGATGGGACACGGAACGCCTTTGTATGGCGTCTAGCGCATGGCATACTGCCAAGACTCGATTATCACCTGAACGCTAAGCACCTAGCTGGGGTGTGTTGCCTTTGTGGAGGTAAATAAAGCCTCCAGCATTACTTCTTTGGTTGCCGCTATATAATGCCGTTCCTCAATGAAGTGAGGCGCCTCTTTCCCGACCAATCTGTCACTTACCCAACAATGCGCTTTTTGAACTGCTCGTCAAAAAACAAATGCATAAACAGGCAGTTCGTGGTTCTTGTGGCCGAACTCACCCACCGACTATGGCGCATGTGGTGCGATGTCGCCCATGGGAAAACGCCACTCCATACTTCAACCATCTTTGGTTTGTGGAAAAACGAAATTAGGTGGTCTCTTAGAAGAGAACTTCAGAGACAAAAGAAAGCAGAGTTCATTAGACTGTGGATGTCACCTGCAGTCATCTTTCAGATGACGGAAGAACAAACTGAGGTGAGCCTGAGGGTCTTTTAGCCTTCTAATGCTCCTTCCTCCTTTCTTACCTTTTTGCCTTTACCTCTTTACCTTTTAATCTCTTTTATCATATTTCGTGTTGCTGTTCCTTTCATCGCCACACTGCATTTACATCTTTTGCCATAAATCACCAAGACACAACTCCTCTTCATCATCACCATTATGGCTTAGGAGGCGGAAACTACTGAAATTGTACTTCCTAAAACGTACTAGGTAGAGATGCGTGAATGGGTGCATGAGTGCGACACTTCAGAGTGGACACTGGCGTAGCAGGAATGCTCGTAATCTAGGTCATAAAGATCAGAGGGCTAGGTGGAGCTGTTCGTACAAGAACGATCCAGGTATGCATGAAGGGCCAACGGCGCGGCATTCAGCCCCTGAGCCAGTGAATGTATGGTTTTTTCTTGAGTGCGACATGCCTCTGGAGGGCGAAAGCCCGCAAGCAATACTAGAAATAAGCATCTGTCGCGGCAGAAATGCCAATAAGCTCACAACATGCGCATCCATCTGTGTGATATTTTATTTCTTTTAAACTTTCTTTGGATCGATGGTTACGCAACCCACTGATGCCAACATCTGATAAGACCTCACTCTGATGATTGCGTGTGAATGTGGCACTCTACCTTTATTCAACAATAGGAAGAAGCGCCTCCGGGCCCCGCCAATGATGAACGTGAGCGAGCGATGTCCTTTTGACTCCCTTTGCTCTTTTACTCTGATATGGCGGCATTGGCAGTTCCGTGGGACTGCTTGTGTCCTTCAGCAAGGCGGGCGTAGTTTTTCGTTTTTTTTTTTGGGGGGGGGGGGGGGTTGCGATGCCGTGTTTTTTTCTGTTTTTTTTTTCGCAGTCATGTGCAACGTGGATCAATTAGATCCGCAAAAATCAGAGAAAAGTATTATCAGTGGTGAATATTATGGGGATGATCCTTTATTATTACACGGACTCCTCGTTAGTGTTATCACAGAAATATTGGCAATATTGGCGCAAAATGGGCTTGCCAATATGGGCAGCCCATATTTGTCCAATATGGAGCCTGGTTGCACTCCCCATATTGGTCCAATATTGGCAGCCCACATTGGGCCAATCTTGGCAACCCATATAAGTCCAATATTGGCGTGCTGCTTGGGCTGTTCTAACGTAATAACATATACAAAGAAAACAGGAAAGCTGTGCAGATATGTCACCATTGTGCCACGATTCTTTCCGTGTCTAAGCAAAATTCCGTAAGTGGAACCTTCACCAAGCGTACCCCCCACCCCTTGAAAGCTCGGCACCCCCCCCCCCCCCCCCCCCCCAGCAATGAATTTCTGGGGAAATCACTGCTGCACCCTGATTTCAGACGTCTAGTGTGCATCCATTCTTATGTGCATTGAACGTCCGATATATGTTATACACATGTGTTGTAAACATAAAAATGTTTGGCGTCGAGAAGGTGAATGGGAAGGGTTGCTGTCTAGTTTGGTGGGCAGTGCGAAAACGAGCGCCCAACATCGAAATTAAAAGGAAAAAAGTAATATTCAACAATATATTTTTAATCGGCCGTCGTTGTTGTTCTTGTTTAAGTGGCAAAATAAAGTCTCCCTCTGTGTGACGAATCGATCCCTCTGTTATGTTTATGCCTTCTACCGTTTCTTCTCCTGCCTTTTCTTTTTATTCCAAAGGCCACGCGTGATTCTTCATGCTGTTTCGGGTTTCATCACTGATCAGTAGCCTTTTCCATCTTTTGCTATTTTCTGTTCAGTAGCAAATGAGTTAATTGGAGCCACGGCGGGAATGTAAAATGCCGCCTTGTGCAGCTTTTTCAACAGTCGTCAACGTCTCGCTAAAATATTAGCACAATTGGTTGTGGCTAACGTGATATCGTCATGGTCATCGGTATCATCGCCTGCCACTTCCTTTGTCTGTGCTCGCGCCTCGCGCGTCTTTGTTCTCTTCTGTGATTTTGTGCTTGGAACTCCGGCTCTGTTTAACAGAACAATGCGTACATTTGGTATTGTTCTTACTCTATGTTTTTGCATAGTTCGTAGCATATGACGATGTCCGGTGAACCATATAAGCACTGTCATCCTTCCTGAAATGCCGTGCTGAGCGTAGGCGCTGTATCATACCAATATTAGCTTTATATAACGTTCGAGCACAGCAAAGCTAATATGGGCTGTGGAACTACTGACATGCGACTTCAGACAACTGTGTCGCGATTGTAAATTTTAAAACATGTGATACTGTGTGATACTGAAAGTACCAAAGTGCAATGATGTTACTGTTATGTACTGATGTTATGTTGCAATGATGCGTTACTAGCAATTTCAGTGAGATTTGTGTTGGAAGTATTTTGTCCCTCGATGTATTAAAAGAATGGTAACTCAAAACTGTGCTGTGTTGAATTACTATTACCTCGCTTCGACCAAGAGATTGGGACATTGTGAAATTGTGGTGCTGCTCAGGTGAAATGAAAAATATTTCCTGTATGGCATGTACGGTGTACAGCGGTGGTCATACAGAACGTCCGATGGACATTCATATGTGCTTCGGATGTGTCCATTACAGGGGAGAAACATCCAGCTGGGATATCTCTGCAACGTTCCAGCAACGTGATGTGGACAAGCATTCAATCGTCTATAGTACATCTTTTCAACGTAATCTGGATATCCACTGGACATAGTAAACGTCCCAGCTGAACCATCCTCTGGATGTCTAAAGGCCATATATGGTTTACTGGGCTGCCAACTGCACATTCAGGGAGTGGTACTCCTTCCTGTTGACATATACACTATCTCTGTAGGTTGGCTTTGACGGGCCACTTATAACCACGTGCGTGCAGCCTATGGCTCCTATGCAGGCTGACATCCCGCGGATAATGAGGCGAAACCCATCTTCAGGTGCTTCAAGGGAGGGTCCGCAACGGTTGTGCCCAAAACTAATTGAAAGTTGATTTCAGCAGAGACCACCCCCCAGATGCTGACAACAGCCTCCGTTTCGTATAAATGTGCGCGTATAATTTATAAACAGCGAAAACGATAAAGCGAAACCGAAACTATGAGAGCAGGCAGTGGCATTGGAATCGAGGAGCGCCACGCCGTGACGTCAGTCGCGAGATTCGTCTGCCGTGATTCCCATGTGTTGTATTGCATTGAATACGCCTGGAAGCAAGTTACGCTCAACGTGCAGTCATGGAAACCGACTCCGCATCAGAATAGAACTCCACGGGACTTCAGCCCGATTCAGACGTGTATTCTAATGAGGAGAATGACTTGACCGCCACCATAAACCACAACGACTCGCCGTATTCGACGGACCCTGTACCAGTGCGCGCGTCGCTTGAAACCGAGGCCTCGGACCCATACACTGAAGACTGTCGAACTCGGAGTAACTAATGATGAGTTTCTAATAGGTTGTGGCACATTGTTATACAGGGTGTCCCAGAAAACGTGTCATTGAATTATAATAAAAAAAACTACACCAACTAAAGTCATGCAGTCAATGGCATTTGTTCTTACTGGGTTTTTGCCACCTCCTCATATGAATGTCGTGTAACGTAAGTTTAATTATGTAAATTTTTGCGAGCTTAAGTCGGAAATTTGCCTAGTAAAGGTAACTTTGTAACCCCGCCAATGTGAAGAGCGTGTCTAATTTAGTCAAATTAATGATAATTGACAGGGATATTCAGGAGCTATCCCATCGGAGAAAATAGCCGAACATCATACTCTACGGAGGTCGCACAGAATAGCGCACGATGAATTTTTCAGCGCAATCTTTGTCAGTCCGACGAAAGGAGGTTGGAAACCCAGCCCTCCCCGACATCGCAGAAACAGATAAAACAGGCACGGCTTATCATGTCCGACTTTCGCTGGGATTTTGCTTTCCCTCTCCCAATTTTAGGAACTGTTACTTTTTCTACTATCACTCTGTGGGCTGGCTTCGGAACCTCCTTTCGTCGCACTGAGAGTGATCGCGCTCAAAACGTCATCGCGCGCTATTGTCCGGTGCTCCGAAAAGCATGATATTCGGCTATTTTGTCTGATGGAATAGCTCGTGAATATCACTGTGAATTATCGTGAATTTGAGTGTATTGGGCACGCTCTTCATATTGGTGGGGTAAAAAAGTGACCTTTACTTGGCAAATTTCGGAGTTCAGTTCGCAAATATTTACACAATTAAACTTGGAGTAATGACATTCACATTAGGAGGTGGCAAAAACTAATAAGAACAAATGCTGTTGACCGCATGATTCTAGGTGGCGTAGTTTTTTTTATTATAATTCAATGACACGTTTTCTGGGACACCCTGTATAAGTGCCACGGGTGCACGCGTAATATGAAACATGTTGCAGGTGTACATGCGGTCGGTGCATCCCGCAGGTGCCACTCCGAGTTCCCGCATGAGCCGTCTTTTCGTGTCGACCATTCCTGGCCCAAAATGATGAGAACATATCGTTCTCGAGCTGGTCTTCCTCCACTTGATTTTGCGCAGCGCCATTTCCCACTCCAAACGACGTTGTTTGGCCGTCGGAAACTCGAAATATGCTACGTCTGTTGTTGTATCCGACCTGTTGCCACAACTGATTATACAGCATGTCTTACCGGCCATCGTGGTGGGTGTAAGATCAGTGTGCGACGTAACGAACACAATTCTTACGGAAAATTTCCTTCGTCAAAACTGCCAAAACACACAGCAAAGCAAGGCGGACGGCGCGGGATATCTCGCGACTTACATCACGCTCGGTGTTGCTTGCAGAAAAGCGCTCGTGGCTCGCACTACCCTGTCACCGAGCGCGTCATAGAAGAAAATCATTTTTATCAAGTTTGACTCAGTTTTCGAAGGAGATATTTTACAGGCATGGTCGTTGATGGCTAAAGGTGACGAATATTCGAAAATCTCGGAAGGGACCTTATGCGGATTCTCCCTTTCAGTTCCTCCGCGGACCGCGGGAAACTACAATACCGCGTCAGCAGGAGGCCACATATCGCCTTGCTGACACTGCTGATGCAGCCACTGACACAAGATTGTGCAACTGAAATAATGACCTCTCCCCACATATCTTTCATAGCTCCCTGTTGCGTAAAAACGCAGAGAGGTCAGCACCTGCAAAACATAATTACAGCACATTATGCTAACTCTGACGATCTTAGAAGAAGCGAATAGGCCATTACGTACCTTAGCTTCCACAGAAAGCGCTGCTCTCCTCGCAGTCCTCGGACTGAGAAAATCATAAAGCGCACGTACGGCGTCTTTCGGAAGACGGAACAAGTCCCGAAATTATTGTTCGTCGTATGCGAGAGCCTCCTCGGGAGATCGAAATACTCGCTCCTGTCTGAAGCTCCTAGCAACAACAGGGGCTGCAATCACACTAGCCACGTCAGCCATATTCGCGTTACCACATAACGCGAGCCGACACTTTGCGCTAAAATATAACAATCGCTACACGCTAAACGCGCGGCATCTCCGGTGAAATATCGCGCGCTACGAGAAGGCGAGCTTCCTTGTGTTTCAGTGGCGGCGCAGAAATTTCAATTAATAGCTATAACGATCGCTATGTGCAGTTCAAGTACGGTAACCTAGCCCGCCTAGTTCAAGGTCGAGGCCGAGCTCGGCTCACGGCCACCTTGTCTTCTTCTTTTCGTGAGTTTTACGTTTCGTAGTTTGTTTGCCTCGCGTGCGTTTTTAAAGGGATCATGAAAGGATAGTTAGCAAGTCTATGGACAATTTCAATTAGTTCCTCTTTACTAAAGCATTCACTCTCTGAAATGTGAAGTTGAAAATGGTTCAAATAACGAAAATATTCGATATTAACCGCGGGTGTAGAAGGCAACTGCTACGACCCGCCTCCGAAGCGAACTGGCCGTGACATCATACACAGCGCATGTTGCCGGTTCGCGGACGGCGTTTTGCGAGCAGATTGCAAAATTTGCAAGCAAGCTTGCATACTTCGCCATGAAATATGTTTTAATTTGATCTAGAGACAAGATTGCAACCGACCGTTACCGTTACTAGCCGTTAACACAGAATCCTACGAAAAATGAAATATAGCCGTTGACTGTCACCATGATTACCGGAGCACGTTTTCCTCTCTGATCTTCTGCTTCCTCAGAAAATGTCTCTGTTGGTGACCTTTTACGAGCTGCTGCGTACCGAACGATTCCAAGACGCTGTGTGCGACGCATAATCTCTTCCTCCGTCGCTGACAATTTGCCTTTCGCCATATTTCAAGTGATTTCGACGGCAGATATACGACGTCGTTGTTGTCGAAACCGAAACGATGCACCCACGTGCATGTGTGTCCGGCGGGGTGTGTCCTCCACGTCGTTCACAGTTGGCTGAGAGGATTAGACGGTGATGACGTAAGATGACGTAAGCTCAGTTCGAAGGCATCTATGCGGCGGTCACGCCCAGCTATTTTTGCCTTGTAACTGCGCCCACGTCGTACTAAATACGCGGTTAAAAGTCTATATGTGTACGATATTGAGGGATCATGAGAAACCTTCCCGAAGAATGCTCGGAATTCGCGAAAATAATTTCATGCTCTCTTTAAGTTGAACACTGTAGTTCAGAAATCCAAAGCGACAGACCTCAAATCAGGGGCGGCTTCAGCTCACAAGTTATACCTTTCAACAGAGACAGTCTTTTAACAGAGACAATGTTGAAGTAACAAGTAACCTTATTATATTATCATAACTTTTTTATCATATACTTGAACCGTAGATGGCTGATATAAACGCGAGAAAATGCGCAGACTGAAAGATCAGGTATCGAAATCCTAGTGCCTTTGTCTTTTTCACACGCTATTTCCATGACGTGAGAAAGTTGACGTGATGTGGGACAATACTGGTGAAGAACCCGTACACTCCATCCCAAGGAGGCAGTGTAGTTCAAGTTACCAAAACAAAGTAACGGAATACCTTGACCCGCTACCACACAAAAATAATAATAATAATAACAATAATAATAATGCGATACCGCTACTACTCTCAAAAGAAACGTGAACACCATGCCGCTACTTTTCCTTTTCTGTCGTAGGCATCTCATTGCCGAAGAGGCTCCAGTATTTATGGTCCGTCTTCGCCTGCAGCAGGGCCATTCCAGGGCAAATGATCCAGGGGTTCCCCTCGCCTCCCCTAGAATTTTATGTGCATTTTTAGGCGGTTTCTTATGCTAGGGATCGGAACCGTTATTTCTTTCGGTTCAATCCCTATGATTCTCAAATAACACAAATGTACTTTTGTAGTTTTTGTTGCTGACACAGCAGGTTCACAGCAACACTGCGTGTTACAGGTGTGCAACCTTACCGTAGCGTACTGTACTCACTAGTTCACTCATCGTGTGCACGTCGTTACATCCTGGCCGTCTGTGACTGGCATCCTGGAAGTGGCCGTTATTTTCACATGCCGAAATAAAAACGAACCATGGCTTTGCTGGACGACAAAAATCGCGTACAAGCAAGCCTACAACTGCCAACTGCCAACAAGAGACGAATGGCACATTGATCAGGCTTCTGTCCAGACCTATTCAGACAATTTTGTTGAATTTTCACAAGTTCGCTATTATTTGCTGAGGCTTACAGTGCTCCCGCGGGACTGACTTTTTTTTACGTGCGTTTAGAGCATAAATGCGGGTGGTATTCGCAGGAAAACTTGAGGAAGAAAGTCCAAAATTTTATATGGCAAACAAAAATATTAACTTACCGAGCATTCCAAATCTCGTGTACGCCGCAAGTGCGTAGAGCGTGTCCGGTGTGACGATGAAAAAATAAATAGGTAAAATGAACTCTTTCCTATCGAATAAGACGCTTTCTAACACGATCCGCGCCTTACGTGGTCCGTAATGTCTGCTCAAAACGACATTAGGATTTCGCCAAGCACTGCAGCTTTGAGGACGACGCTACAGAGACAAGACAAGACGCGACGCAGAGGCGGAACAAGACAAAACGAAGAGTCACTAATCACGTTGCCACGTGTGGCGATCTGAGTAGACTCTCTCACTATTATCTATGCCGCGGTAAAGTAAAAGTAACTCGTTACCTGTGATTAATGAGAACTCGTTACTTTGGTATGCTGGTAACGAGTAAGGTATTTTGTTACTTTTTTTAAGTAACGGGTAACGGTATTTAGTTCCTCTTTTTTTTTCTTTTTTGGTAACGGCACAAGTCTGCGGGGAGGTGAAGTGGACGGTTCGGGTCCTGCCGGCGGCCGTGTTGTGTAGTGTTTCTTTAGGGTTTTCAGACGAATGTCGGCACAGTTCCCACTTATCTCGGTACAGGACGCGTACTACATTCCCCATGTTCTCCACTCCTTTGTGCTGTACCCTCTCTATATGTCCACATCTGTACGTTCCTCATAGCTATAGTTGTTTTGCGACGCTAAAACGGAATTCATCAATCAGTTTCCTCGGGTCGAAGTTGCAACACCTTCTACTGTGCGAATGAAATCAAATTAGTTTTGTTGCACTGTGCGTACGGGTGGGGTGACGTAGGGGGAAAAGTGCAGTCAGCCTGCTCAGTATTGGCGGCTCGGTGCAGGAGAAGAGGGGAGAGATGATGGCGGCACAGGTGAGAGAGGGGTGTGCAAACCGTCTTGCACTGGGAATGAGTAGTCCAAGAGAACGACCCACCACAGAAAGCATCCGAGCACCCCAAAGTACTCTTCATCGGATGCTCCCTCTACCGCGATAACCACCAGGACTACTGGCGAAGTTACCTCACGTGCGTACGGTTGACCTCTCAAACTTGTCAGATGGCATGTTTACATCAAATGGCAGCGGTGACATAAGATGTTGTTAATTTGGACTCCTTTGGTACGATGAAGTATGCAGCAGTACAAGTCCGCTCAAGACTGGACTTACACAGCGTAATATTATTTTGAGTCACTGCTAACGCTTCATGCCAACGTTCTAAAAGTGATTAGTTCTTCAATCACCTGGAGCATTAGGAAGCAGTGAGCAAGGAACAACAATAACTTTATTCTAAGATGATGAATGGAGAGTTTCACTGCCAGAGGCGGTTCAAGCCTTGAGCAGCATTCCGTGAAACGCGTGTAGCTTTCGTATTCGTCGTCATTGTAGGGTGTAGAGTATCATCTAGTTAGGCGATGGAACTCCCCAATCATGATTCATCATTCGTTCGTCGTTGTATTGCACATCTGCAGCGGTTGCGTATAAACGAGTATAATACGATACATATTGTTTTGTTTCTGCGCGTCAATGTCTACAGCGGCTACCCATAATGGTTTCGTGGGCAACAGTACGCAGTCACTGGCAGACGCGTTATGGTCATGTCGTCAACACCGTCGAACATACTTTCTGACTGTATCAGTTACTTACCATTTTTACATCGACTATGTTGTCACACAAAGCAAGCTGCACACCAACTCTTAATCGAAATTGCAGAAATGAAGCTTTAATTCACAAGTTATCAGGACAACGTCCTCGCTTCGCAAAAATATACTAGTATGTGTATCTCTTTTATATTGCTTTACGTGCTGTTTCGACTAACCACATCGACCGTCAACAAGCTCTGAGTAGTTCCAGACTTTTCTCCAGGACACCGATCTCCTCTCTACCCTATGGTGTGCCTACGTACCTGTGTTTGTGTGTTGTGTTTTTGCCTTGCGTTCTGTTGGCGTCTCACTGACTCCACTGACTATCGGCTCTGTGGGCTTCAGATAATCCCCGCACTACGTTCAGATCACATGATTGATACGAGTGGGGCGTATGCCGTAAAATGGATAAAAAGCATCGAGACTGATGCGGTGGGGCCTTTCTTGCTGTGGTGATTGGGACGGCAAGTGCTGTGCAAAAGGTATGCAATAAATCCTTGTTTGTTGTTTGAACGTTTTGCTTGCTGTGTCTTCCTAGGCGACGGAGCGGACGGACTGACGCCCCGAGGTTGTGGAAACACGGGTTTCGACAAATGAAAAAAAAAAGGAATGGCAGCTATTGTGAGACTCCCAGTGGCAACCAGCAAACAGACTTACCCGTACCTGATGGACTCTGTGAGGGTATGTGAATTCCGTGCCTTTTAACTACTGCAGAGTTAACGTATGGGAATGATGTGGCTAACAAAACACGCATCAACAAGGACGTTCACTTTGTCATTGCCATGTCACTTTCGATAATGAAATTTCGCATTTCTTATTGGCTGAAGTTGTTGATAGCTCTGAGGGTCGTATAGCATGAGGCCATATGTCTAGGGCCTCACTCGTATTTTATTTACTTTCTTCAGAAAAATGAGGGGAGGGAGTGTAAATTTATGGTTGTATTTTTCCTTACAAGTTGTTTTTTTTTGGGGGGGGGTCAAATTTCATCAAGTCATGTTTTGAAGTAGAGAGTTCCGGTGCATTAGCGTCGATTTTTTGAAGAAATAAACGTGTGTGTATGTCATTGAGCGCATTGGGTGCAGCATGCAAAAGGGGAGCGTGGGAGATGCCATAGCACCCGTAGCCGACCAAGAAGCCATATATTTTTCCCTAAAATTAAGTTCCACCCTCCAATACAGCACTTTTACTATCCTGTGCAGCAACTGGTATTTGCCTTATCCGTGCTGCCAGAGGTCTCTCTTTTTGCTGTGGGCAAGGAACTTGGCTGTGGTTGTTACTGGAGGCGGTGGTATTTGTAACACAAGTGCCAGAGAAATAGCGTTAATTTTCCTTTCATCACCCTCTTTGTAAAGTGGTGTGTTCCCCTACTTAGTCATGGCCTACTTAGGTCCCTTTCTTATTTTTAGTTATTCAATGTATTTGCGAGGCTCTATGGCCACAACCTGCTAAAAGGGATGGAAAACACCCTGGGGCGCATTCTTGGCCATCTCATCGCAGCGCAGCCGTCAGCGCTGTTCGTCACCGTCATCGCGACGCTGAGAAGGTAACGATATTCACCGAGTGGCCAAGAACGCCCTTCAAACACGTCGTCGTCTGCTGCGCTTCCGCTTCCCACATCCGGGTCGCTCTCATGACGTTACTTTCGCAACCCGACGCCTATTTTTAGCTACAGAAATTAGAAACCTTTTTCGATATGATGGTTTTCGTTGTGGTAACTGAACGTGATTCCTACTTTTGCAAAAATGTTGTTGCATTTTACACGCCGACAAAGAGCTGAGATCATAACTGGAAAAAAAAATTTAAAAAATTATAAAACCGTAACTTCACCTGAGACAATGAGAACGTTCCAAGAATCGTCTGCTATTTCTATGAGGCGGTTCTCGCGCGCATTTCAGATACCATTTGCAGCAAGTTTATAATTTACACCAGGTTAGTTGCCTAGTTATATTTGGAAGTACTACTACTGTGACATAGCGGTTTTTTCGACCGGCAAACACGAAAAAAATGGAGGAGTTCCTGGAGCTGTGCAACAACCGGGAGTTCAACCGAGGCGAAACAAAGGAGGACAGATGCAAGAAATGGGAAGAGATAGCGTCGTCCCTAAATGCTCTAGGCGGCGTCATCAAGACAGCTGCCGGGTGGCAGGTGTTGTGGCGCAATTGGCGCTACCGAGTCCGCCGAAATGCACGGGCGAACCTCGCCAACATTTTGAATACCGGAGGAGGTGGCGGCATAACTGTCAACGACGGGACAGAGCCAGAATACGAGGGCACAACGCGTGTCGTCGATGTCGCTTCTGGGCTCCAGGGTCTCGTTTCCCGTGTTATGGCAGTACTGGGTTGGGACACAGTGACAGGTGCTTCTAGGGGTGCCAACCTTGCAGAAGATGGGACGCTCATCCCAGAAGTGGTACGTATAGTGGTTTTGTGAAATAGTAAGTTTGAAAGTGTTAAACACGACATGAAAAATACGCACCATCTTCATTTACCTCACGGGAAAAAAAAGTATACTGTATATAGCGATGCAGTTGCAAATGCACCAAGGGCTACCCAGGGGTGGTCACGGCAACGTTTGTCCATCTTCTCTTGAACTGAACGGATTATGGTGTACCTACACTTGGTACATGTGCCAGCATGCAATACATATTTATTAAGGAGTACGAATACGAACAAAAATACGGATAAAAAATGCGCAATTTTATTGTTGTAGAGGCACACTTTGTTGGTGTAGCACACACTCTTTATCGCACACTATACAGGCCACTATCTATTTACAAAACACTTGAAGATAAACACTGCTCTTGTTATGTAACAGAGTGTGCTGTTTTGCAGATCTGTCCCCAGCCTGCAGAGGATATCCAGGGTCAGGACAATCCTCGAATCATGGTACAAAGAAGGTGACATGTCACAAGCAAATATATAAACTGAAAAAAATATATGTTACAGGAAACTGCGGGACCAAGCAGCTTCACCTCTCTTCCTAACCCAGTAGCGACAAATGTCACTAGGCCGCGAACTTCGACAGGGGAGCCTCGAGTGCGGCGACCACGTCAAGAACATCGCCGCAGACGCAGAAGGGTCCCCCTTTCTGTGGCTGAACGCATAGTCAGCGTGCAGGAACGGCTGACTATATAATGAGGTGGCGCAGCTAAGAGAGGTTAAAATATCATTGGCACCATGCTGCTCTTGAGATCTCATTGAATGGCTTCCGCACAATCACAGCTAATTTCTTTACTGAGACAGCCCTTGCTGTTACAACTACATTTCATTAGTTTTGGCTTGTTATGCACAGTTGCTTACGCCCCTCATTGGCCCAATGACTGAGTATGTCACATTATTGCTAAACAGAGAAAGAGGCATGCAGGCATGAGGTAAGTTTCATCCTCAGGGCTCTTAGGTTACCCAGCCTTGCAAAACATGATTACCACTGGTTCACTTCCAGCTACATTTGTCTACAAGGTTGCCCCTTGTAGTTGCATGTATTTTTCCTCTGTAAAAATTAAGGTACCACATTTATAGGGATTTTTCTACTACCGAACCTATGTTCATGTGCAATTGTTGTCACACTACTAAATTCAAAAGATTGCTCACTTCACATCATCTCTCTATTGCTGCATTGTGAACGTCTTGTGTTTATGCTGAATGGTACAGCCAGGATGACCTAAAACACTATGCCATCTCTTTTTGCAATCACTGTTACGTAAGCCTGTGCATTAGACCTTTACAAGAGCAATTACACAGTGTGAGAAACGAAATGCTGCTTATCAAGCAAATACTAAGGATAATGGTATAGAAACTAGCAGTTGCGATAAAGCCCAGTGAAGCATAAAGCATAAGATAAGATAAAGCATAACTAAAGCACACATTTTCTGACAGGCTGTTAGAAATATTTGTCGACAATTGTCTCGCGCACATGCATCGCCTGCGATGTCAGAGTGTTGTTTTGACTGCTCTGTCCTTGCTCCTCGCTAGTTTCATCTTCTGTCACTGGCAAGGTGTCACTGGCATTTTCTGTAGCTGCTGGCTCAGGATCGTCTGCAGGCTCAGCCACGTTGTACGCAATGCACATATTGTGTAGGACAGCACAGCTATGAACCTCACACTTACCTAGCAGCCATTCACCGTCATCAAACAGCACAGAGACCCTTTGTCGTATCCTGCACATAGCCCAGACAGCAGCGTCGTGACAGCTCCCCGGATACCTTGCGTTTAAGTGGAGGATTCTGCGATTGGCATCACAAATCTGTGCATGCAGAGTAATGTCTGTTACTGTTTCTTTCCCTTGGCAAACATATTATTACCAATAATACATTTCAAAAAGTATACATTGCTACTACATACCCCTAGCACGTTCAGTGCATGGTACCCAGGCGAAAATTTTTTGAACTGGTACCAGTTGAACTGTGTTATCGAACAGGGACCAGTTCAACCAGTCCCAGATCAACTGGTACCAGTTGGGACGACTGGTCCCTGTTCGATAACACAGTTCACCCAGTCCCAGTTGCAACCGGTCCCAGTTGAGACTGAGACCTGTTAGAAACCAGTTGTGCCAACTGGTACCAGTTGAGACTGGGACCGGCCAGAAACCAGTTGGGCCAACTGATACCAGTTGATCGAACTGGTCCCTGTTCGATAACACAGTTCGCCCAGTCCCAGTTGCAACTGGACCAGTTCAACTGGGACTGGGTGAGCAGTTCAACTGGGCCTTTCAACTAAGAGATTCGCCGGCTTTCGGGGGCAATGAGTACTACTCTGGCGCACTACGCTAGTTCGACAACATCCGTGGTGTGAAGGATCAAAACACGAGAATGAACGAAAAAAAAGCAAAAACGAAAACATGAATGAAAAACGTTGCTGGTAGCGTTAACATAAACCGGATGTTACTCGTAAAACGGCATGCACTTGCAGGAGCCACGAATGTGACGCGGAACAAAGAGAAGAGGCTCTAGTGGAAGTAATATTTCTAAATGGTGCACAACGGAAAAGCACTTAAGATATAGTACTCACGATATAAAGCGGTCTCCACAGTTGTAGTCCAGCGGTAATCCTATAACACCCACCCGCCCGGCGGCTGGCGCTCATTGTACTGTCGCACTGTCGTAACTTGAAGACAAATCCTTTGGATTACAAAACCAACGCCTATGTCACACATCACGCTAAGAACATAACGGGCAAAAATCGCTGTACAAGCACGCTGCTAAGCAAGCGACCGTTGCACATTAAACAATAAACGCATCATTCATCGCGGGAGCAGGAACGCACAAAATACAAATATAAGAGTTCCAAAATAACTTTCGTTAACAGGAACTTTACCAAAAATTGAAATATGATTATTTCTACTAATAAAGTTACTTTCTGATCGTTTTTATAACTTCGTCTTGCGATCTTCATATTAACCTGCCCTGGCACTGAAACCGAAACTTCCCGCCAAATATGTAAACTGGTCCAGTTCGAACTGGCACCACCTCACTTCCAGTTGCTACCAGTCTAGCTTGAACTGGTACCAGTTCACTTTCCAGTTGCCACCAGCCCAGCTTGAACTGGTTGCACACAGTGCCCACTTGCCACCAGACCAGCTTGAACTGGTACTAGTTCACTTTCCAGTTACCGCCAGCCCAGCTTGAACTGGTACATGTTCACTTCCCAGTTGCTACCAGTCCAGCTTGAACTGGTACCACAAAGTGCCCAGTTGCCACCAGCCCAGCTTGAACTGGTACCAGTTTACTTTCCAGTTGCCACCAGTTTGGTTCCAGTTGGTTTCAGTTGACCACCAGTTGGTGCGAACTGGGAACGAGCTGGTACCAGTTGACTTCCCAGCTCAAATTTTCGCCTGGGTATCCTTTGTGGCAGTAGTAGTTGCCATCAGTAAAACGTGGATCCATGTTGCTAGGCGCTATGATTGCAACGGCTGTGCCGTCGACTGCACCTGCGTACAGGTAGTAGTAAAACGTAACTGAGCGTACTTTTACAACATACCAAGACATCCAGGCAGCCCTGCAATCTCGTAGAATCCACGTTTCACGGCCAGCTCCTCCTCGGGTGTTTGCGGGAAGCGCAGATACTTGGGGGTCAGATTTTTTATCACAGCCAGGCTGTCGGCATGTATCGACTCCGAGACCAGGCCCTTGGTCGTGGCGAAGTACTCTTCGTGAGCTACGTTACCAAGAAAGGCCCCGGTCGCGTAGAAGCCTAGAGCCATGAGCACCCGTTGTTCAACCGTGAGCGTTGTGGATCGCCATTGCTGCGCTGCAAGTGTTAAGATTGCGAGTTCAAATATAATACACGGGCATCTCATATCCACAGTGCAGTTTTCCGGCATTACTCTACCAGCTCCAGCGATATTTAATGAGTTAGAGACCCCGTAGAAGCAACGCTATAGCAGCACCTTCCCATCGATAAACAAAAAGCAATACATACGTCACTTCAAGTCTTCGGTGACAGCTTCGCAAACCTCTTTAGCTGCTTCTTTGGACAACCGGAAGTGCCTTATGAAGGCTTCGTCGGACAGGACAACAAACGCGTCACTGTTTGAACGAAATACGCCAGTTGCTTCGTCCTCACATACGCCAACATCCTCGAAAAATGCGTAGAGTTCCGCCATATGTTTTCTTCGCAGACGACGCTGACTGGGGACGAACGACGCGAAGATTTCCGTCGTCTGTCACCCTCGTCCAAATGACGATTACCGAGATGCGCAGCTGCGGTGGAGGATGGCGGGATGGCCAAGAACGGCCTTTCACGTGCAGGCGACGACAGGGGTCACGTGCGCGCGCCGTTGCCTTGGCAAATGTGACGAGCTGCTCAAAGCGATCGTGGCCAAGAACGCGCCCCTGGAGTGCATCCGAAAGCTCGCCAGGGGCGCGAAGCTGTAGTATAAATCTATTGTAGCTGAAAACTCACGTGACCTCCGGAGCTGGACCAATGACTGAGAACTAGCCACCCTATTTTTTTTTTTGATTATGTCGCGAATGACGTAAATGACGTGTCATCCGTTTCTCTCTCACTACTTTCCTCCTCTCTGCTCTGCTTCCCGTCTTCTTTTGTTGTTCCTTTTTTTTTTCTTCCATGCACTGTTTTTTTGGTTCGCGTTTGTTGGAATGCAGTGGGAGTTACAGGAATACGATGAATACTTGGTTGTTTTTGTCACATGAAGTATTTTATTGTGCGACATACGGTTATGCAAGCAAGATGTACACAGGATGACATTAACATTGCTCCAGAATTTGCTTGAAGAAGCCTGATAATGTCGGACTGCCTCTGGCAAGGACTGCTACTGGGAACTGGAGCTCAGTGGCTGCAAGATGAAAACAATTGGTATCAGATATACGGTTATGCATGTGAAAGTTGCAATGTAAATAGAAAGAATAACGGTGGTATTGAACGCGAAAAATAAGAACGGCGGTAGGGTTGTGAGAAGCTCGCAGTCATGGGGAGTGATGAGCGGCCTTAGTACAAAAAATACCTTTTATTGCGCTACTTCACCATTATATATTCAGATCGATTAGTCTGACAATCTTGGCTTTGGCGCTACGTACAGAACAGCTACTAAGTCAACGCGTCTGACGAAACTTGTCGAGCGAAATCACCAAGAATCCGACTTACAGTAGCGTCATACCTTTATACAGTACGACGTGAGCGGGTATTTAATCATAACATTTAGATGATATTGTTTCACGAAAAGAAATATAGTCTACCATCGTACCTGCAAAGCTACGCTGTCTGTCTCGGTCACCGCGTATTCCGGTAACTGTTAAGCAACTTATTCACAATACACGAAGTGAATGCGATGTTGTGAGGCAACAAGCAACGACAAATGACTTACCTCTCGGCAGTCGTTGACTAGGTATCGGGTACGAGGCGTTCGGACGCTCGAATAGTTTCTACACCAAGAAGCAGAGCACAAATGTTGCGCAGGCATCTTCCCTTGCAGCTGTGACTGTTCGAGGACGCTCACATGATCCAGCTTGCGTTTTTAAACAGGAAAAATGAGAACTCATAGTCCAACACAACCGCTACACAACGCAAGCCGTCCGAAACGGACGTCGGCGACTCCGTGGACGCCGGTTCCAACCGGCACAGCCGTCGCGCTGTCGCCTGTTCGAGCGCTCGCGAACAAGTTTGAAAACAGCCAATCATCGCTCAGAAAACGAATTCATCCTCATGGGAACCAATCAGTAATCACTAGCCACCGGATGTCTCCATGACGTCCAATTTGTGACGTTTTCTGACGTCCGATGACGTGAAACGAATGAAGCGCCTCACTTTATCCCGCAAAGGAACTGGCGAGTTTCGGGCCCTTGAGCTCGCTCTAAAAGGCATAATCAAATGCAAGAACGAGCGTGGGGAGCTGCTGTTCATTAGTGAAGGACGGGAAGACATAGGAGACACGCGTAGGAAACGTAACTACTTTTGCTGAGCTGAAGAATGACATAAGCACAATTGAGCAAGTCACTGCTCAAACGGAATGACCAGGGTAGTGAGATAGTGTTGGGGCCAAAGTACCAAGTCTTGTAATAAGTTAGCTAGCCATGGGTACCACCTAATCTTGTGCAATGCTTGGATTCCTCCACATCTGCTGGCACACAGTAAACTTTTTTACACTTTTGTGGTGCAAATGGCTTGTCCAATGGCGCTCACCTTTTTGGTGTTGCCTTTACGTCCGAATCAATGGTGTTGTCTAAAACACACATTAATTAGGTATATTCATAATAAAACACTCTTACATAGACCATTTAAAAACAAAAACACCGTTAAAAGGGGAGTATTCTATTGAAAAATCCTTTCAGGGTGGACTTGTTTTGTGGCAAATACTCTCTCTCAAGTGGCTATTGCAATACAAGTTCCCGCAGCAGCATACCGAGACATACCGTTCGACGTTCTTGCGTATATTGCAAGCACCACCCTCAACATGGCAGGCTTCCAGCAGTGGGTCCAGCGTACAACCTAACCCGAAGGCGAAATTCCGTAACGTATAGGCTAGTTTACGCATAGGAGAATGCGCGCACGCCCATTGGTTGGCACCGCGACAGCATGAAAACGTGCGGCGGCCAGAAACGGATGGAGAGTTGCCATCGCCCCATCGCGGCCAGCATGGCTGCCAGTACTTGTTTACACACTGCAATAGGAACTGAAGTATTGAGAAGGGAAGGTGCAAGGAGCAAAGAAAGCGAGAGATGAATAGTGAAAAGTGTGATCTCTTAGTACAGTGTTGCAATTCTGGAAGTTTTGTGGTCAGCCCTCGTTCCGTGCGGGGTTCCATGTTGTTTGGTGTGTGTGTGTGTGTGTTTGACATAAGCCGTTGCACAAGTACGGTGGAAGAATTCAGTATTGCTTGGCTGCACCTAAGTGTACGTAAACTCGACGGCCACTCAAGACACACGCAGTAGAAGCCTCAAATTCGTTTTGTTTTCATTATTACGCTTCTCGCTTGTGGCTACCGTTATTACCGCAGGTTGTGCAACCACATTTCAGCTGTGTTCCATACACTCGCTGAGATAATTTAAGTGTTCTGTTATTCTCGCGTCTGGAAGGATCTTGTCGCTTAGTGAGCATCTGCAAGAGCTTGAATTCACAAAAGATACGACAGTGTCAGGAAGTGGTCTTTTTTGAAGAAGACTTTGAAGAAGACAAAAGCAGTGTCAAATAAGTATCACATGTACAAATGCGCGACACAAATGACTATTCAAACATATCCTTCTGCAATCATTCTACCAGTGCATGCTCTTATGTTACGTCTTGAAGTCGTGGACATATTTCCCAAATGATCCACTTACCGTTCTTCAAGCTCTGTAACATAGTACCCTCTCTAAATACATATATATTATGACAAATGGTTGTTGCTGTGGCACGCGTCTATACTGTCGTCCAGGGGATGGTTTAGGGGTCGACCCCCTCAAGTCATGCCCTTGGTAGTGCATTTGGGAGAGGAAAACGAAGGGGGATCCTCCTCCCCCATGTAAAGTCCCCATAGAAACTGCCCTCCCGAAATATTTTCTGGGTACCATCACGTCAGCAAACTACAATCTACTCGGGAAGGAAGTGGTACCCCATGGTCATGGGCGTACCGAGAGGGGACCATGGGGGGCATGGGGGGTTCCAAGGGGCCATGGCCCCCCCGAACTTTAAGATCGCTTGTAAAATGGTGCACTCTTTAGTCACAGGTTGTAATGTTTATTCTCAGATGCCATGATAGGAACCTCTGAACGCCCAATGTCTGTTTCCAGAAAAAGGGGTGTTCGGGGGGTTGCACTCTTGCTCCACTTGGAAAAAACCCTGGTAACGTCAATACCCATGGTCAATGCCTAACACCAAAGCGGTCACACCCTATGGACTAATTTGTAGACCACTGGATGTGCTAGACGTTAAATTTATATTTCTACTTCCTTGAGACATGTGCCTGTAGAAATTGGCAAGACTCAGTGTGCCGTGTGTGCCTTTGATTGGCAAGCCTCAGTGTACAGTAACAGACTCTGCTGGCACTTAATACAGGCATTTTAATTTAGTTCTGGTGCTTGGAAGTCCTGAGCACTTTATTTTATATTACAATTTTAAAAAAATGGTGATTATATGGCAAAATAACTTGTTACTCAATTAACCTCTTTTGAAAGTTTTGGAGTATTATTATGAAAGCAACATTACACACTTCCTCACACACACGTTTTTCCTATTTAAGCTTGAAACCTCGTTCATTTTACCGAACATGAATAATTGAACCTCTTTATGCAATAAGGGGATAAGTCGAAAGATACCAAACCGAGATAATGGGCCTGATCCGATTGTCCGTCCGTCATCTGCTCAGACTCCCCACATTACCGTGGTATTCAACCTTTTTCCCTTTCTGACCACGAATATTCCTCTGTGTTAAAAAAAAAAAAACAAGCTAAGCTCCTTTGCTTTAGCGGAACCTGCATTTTCCTGCATCGTCCAAGCAAGGCTACTGAATGGTGTGTCACTACTCTTCGCACACTAGGTCCACACTAGCACATACTTCTTCAGCTCTCGCACCGGAAACCTTCCCGAACCACCCTTTCAGGGTCTCTTAATCAGCCGAACTCTTGCCCCATCACATTGTCAATATTTCTTGGTCCATGGCCACATACAGCACACAAAAGTTCTGCATTCAAAGCATTTCTGACCTGTTTTGGCATCATAGGACTTCAGTACTCACTGTTAGGTGACTCATTATATTTTACCACACCACCACAGTCAACGGGTTTGAGTATCGCCCCTGGTGATGAAACTCCCCAATCATAATCACCAAATAAACTAGTTGTTGGGTACACACTAGCACACATTCCGCACAATACACATTCAGAGTACATGAGGGGTACAAGGGCAGGGCAATCATTGGGATTGGGTATAAATGTGCTTGTGTAGTTCAGTAAAAACTTGTTGATAGTGGAGCCTCTGTTTGTGTCTTCTTGTGTCGTTGTCCCTGTTTTTGACTGCTCCGTGTTCTCTGAGTAATTTCTACAAGTTGTTTCAGAAGAACGCAAATCGGGTAGTGGTGCTCCAGTGTGTTTGGAGGAAGCAGCGACGATGCGTTGTGGGCTGAAGCAGCCTTGCGGGGCAACGCCGGAGGTGTGTGACGGTGGTCAAGTTCTAAAATTCTTTCACTGCAAAAGCAGTCTTTTTATGAAACGTTGTGGAAAAAATAATCAAGGTGTGTACTATGAAATGCAATCGTCTCATATTTTATCAGAACCACCTCATTGTGCAATTGACGGCTGACTAAGTGTCAAAAAGAAATATATCTGAACTGCCAATTTTTTTTTCCAACATACTTTTTCAAATATGCACACTTCAAAATATTTCTGGCATGTTCTGTGCCTCCTAGGCAAGAGTGCTGAACAGTTTGAGTGGCTTTGAAAAAACTGCAGAGTTCCATCAAAATTCAAAGAATTTTTGAATTTTTTTTTCTCAGGGCATAAACTATCGATCAGCCACAGATCACAAAGTGTCGATCAACCTTCAGTACATATGGCACGAAAGTGTTATGTTTTGTCATCACTCAGAAGAGATCTGGTTAGAATTTGCAAACAAAAAAAGAAGCTATTTTGTTAGATTTTTTTTTTTCAAAAGCTAGGTCACATGTCCCTTCGCAAATCTTCAAGAAGCGGCCACAAAGCAATTTTCTTTTTGCAAGCGGGAGAACATTGGCTGCATGGGAACAATCAACCACAATTTATTTGAAAGAAGTCAGGGACAGTCTAGCGCAACATCTGAGACATGGAATGAACCAGGACATAAAGATGGAATGCAAACGAGTCAGTGTAGCCTTGGAGGAGGCAATATTACCCTAAGTTTTGGATGTGCGGAGAGGGAGAAGAGACTTAGAGGGAGACAGGACTCACGTCCGCATCTGTTGTCCTCCGTCTCTGTACATTGATTCAAGGTAATATTGCCTTTGCTTTAAGACTTTTGTACCTCCGCCAGCTAATGGTGATCATACTAGTAAATATGTAACACCACTGTCTTCTTAGTTTCTGCATGAAGAGCCTGTTTATTTTTCCGTTGTTTCAACGTGATTTTACTTATTTGTAGGCGTCTCAACCCTCCATGACAGCTGCTGAAAAAGCAGATCTTCATAGCATCTGGCCAAAAGTGAGCCAGGTACTTTGCCACCTCCATGTGGCTCAGGCAGAGTGGAACTGGCTAAAATCTACGAAGAATGTCCGGCCAGAACAGCGGAGGGAGCTGATGTCAGCATTTCAAAGTATTTGTTGATAAAGTGTGACTACAACCATGTTTGTGTGTAGCAGTGAGCTCGGGCTCATTCCTACACTCTTAAACCCGTACCTTTTATTGTAACTTTTAGAAACATGTAACTTCTATATAGACGTAGATTTCGAGATTTCTTACAGGTTACACCACTGTAACGTATATTTAGAGGTTAAAAGCGACCAAAGCCATGTCTTTACAACACGAATAGAAGTTACATCTCGGAAAAAACAAAAACAGCTTTTTGTAACTTATAAATGTACCCTCTACTCCGGCACTGTAACTTCTAAGCGAAATCTCCAACGATAATTTCTTTGTTAGTTTCTTATCGTTTGTTTTCCTTCTGTTTTGCAGCATAATGCCGCGTTTCAGCCTCCCATTCGAGACGACAGTTGCGAATCTACGCTGTTATTTTTTACCTGTTTCAGCGTCATCTATACGTCGACTGCATGTTATCAATGCTGTATGCACACAGATTATAAGTTCGCAGTCTGGAATACTGTTAGTATGTTTCTTCCTAAAGGGTGAAAAACCATTGTCAATGCCGCAACCACCAAGATTTCCGATTTCGCTGCGTAGCCGAGCCTGGTCTAGGTCTGTCCACACTGAGAGCGGTTTCCTTGAAACGCTTAACGCTCGTCGTCCGTCCGTTAACAAGTGTAATCTGTTTTAATCAGTGGTTTTCCTCGCGTTTATCATAGTATCGTCAGGAACAACGGAAAAGCTAAATGTCGCTAGCAAACAAGGATATTTTCGGTGTTCTCGGGGGAAACTGTAGTGAGTGCGATGACTGCAAAGAATATATAACCGAAAACGAACGTCATCCACCGCAGCCCTAATTCACACACTTCATACACTAGGTAAGTGTACATTTTGTGCTAGGTACGTGCGTTATTTTGATAGCAAGAGCTCTTAGCGCATGTTTGTTGTGATTATGGCAAGCGTTTTGCGGTCCTGCATATGAACGCCACTTACGCTTGCTACTTTTCTGCTTTTACTTGGTCGCCAAGTCAATACACCGGCGTGCATTTTGCGAGCTGCGGATATATGCATAGAGATATATAATTCGCAGCTTCCTACTTGTTGTATTCTTACGATATTCTAAGACTCAATCGCGGAGTGAACGCCTTCCCGCATTTATGCTGCTCTCTCAGCGTACCTTGCATGTGCTTTGTACGGATTTGAATGGTTCCGTAAATGTTACTCTCATTGCCCAAACTTTTGTTTCCAGGATCCCACATGCAGGTTCAAGTACCGTCACCAGCGCAAAATGCAGTACCTCACAAACTCGTCCCAGAGCGCCTCCAACGCTGATAACGCAGTAATGTAGTGTCTCCTGCGTTACTGTACACTCATACTCCTCAAGGTTGTGTGCGTTTTATGTAATAGTGTATTGCCCTTTGCGCTCGCCTCTGCAACACGAATGTGGAATAAATTTTTTTCTGCTGCAATTCTCCATTTCGTTGGGTCTGTTCAGCTTAGCAAACATAGGTCAGTTGTTTTGACTCGCTGGCTTCCTCGCACTTTTATGCATTGCTTCTCACTTAGAAGATAGTTCTTTTTTCCACATACCTTTGGTAAATCGATCATGGTTTCTCCTCACATCAGAATCGCACTTGTGCACAATGTGTCACCTCTAGATACACTTCTGTTTTTGTAATATACATATGTGCAAGATCTCCTTTTCTGCTCGTGCATTTTGGTACCTTGGTGTGTTGTGTAAATGTCTGTCCATATCCCACGCACAGGGTGTTTGTTTTTATTCGTATCATAGCAGCGCTCATTTGACAGGTGGGTTGTGTTAATTTTCGCAAATTAACCCATCTGTAGTTACAAACATTTCCGACATTTCCTGACGCATGTGTTTGTAACTACGGATCGATTAATTAGCAAAAATTCACATAACCCACCTGCCAAATGAGCGCTACTCTGTTGCGAATAAAAATGAACATCCTGTATAAAAAGCCGCACGTTGGCGTAACCTTTACGGGCAGGTGCTGGATTGAAGGCCGTAACCTCTAATTAGTGGGTGTCTTTGTAACTTTTATAAAAGGTACTGCTCAGAGGGTACTTGGTAACTTCTGAAATAGAGGGTAAAATATTGCGATTTTTTACCCTTTACTAAAGGGTACCGAGTTAAGAGTGTACGCGTCCCCGATTATACTAACTAAGCTGGTCAAAGTTGTACAAAGATGTCTGGCCAACAGTGAGCCAGGTACTTTGCCACCTCCATGTGGCTCAGGCAGAGTGGCACTGGCTAAAATATACGAAGAACGTCCGCCCAGAACAGCGGAGGGAGCTGATGTCAGCATTTCAAACTATTTCTTGATAAAGTGTGACTACAACCATGTTTGTGTGTAGCAGTGAGCTCGGGTTCATTCCTACGCGTCCCCGATTATACTAACTAAGCTGGTCAAAGTTGTACAAAGATGTCTGGCCAAAAGTGAGCCAGGTACTTTGCCACCTCCATGTGGCTCAGGCAGAGTGGCACTGGCTAAAATCTACGAAGAACGTCCGCCCAGAACAGCGGAGGGAGCTGATGTCAGCATTTCAAACTATTTCTTGATAAAGTGTGACTACAACCATGTTTGTGTGTAGCAGTGAGCTCGGGCTCATTCCTACGCGTCACCGATTATACTAGCTAAGCTGGTCAAAGTTGTACAAAGATGTTTGGGAGCGCACAAAAATCACATTTGTGACAGGGCTAACAGCTCCCCAGGGCCATTAAAAATTGGACAAATTGTATCCCAATTTGAATGCTGACGTTTGCCATGCTACTCTCCATTTTGTTTGGGATATTCGTGTAAAGATACCACTCTATTTGGTAGTCCTCCGTTCTCAATTTTGTGTTTCGTTTTAACTTCAAATTCACGATCTGCACTACTCAGATACATATGTGAAGACCTCTATCAAGAAAGGTCTACCATTAAAGCTAATGGCAGCTCAATCCCACTTTAGTCTGTCAATTAGAAAAACCATAAATGTTTTAGGAAACTACAAAAATGCTCTACAGTCAGGACTTGCGTGACTCATTTTATGCCTTGATTATTCGTTCATTTCGATTTAAAAATAATCATATTCAATTTGTATTTGATTTCAAATTGAAAATCACTATTCGTGCCATCCTATTTTCTAACTGTGTCAAGGTTGCGCAGCTCAGTCTAAGACCCACAACAGTGCTTCTAGTTGCAGTGGTGCATGCCTGTCCCCTACTCACAGCTGCGGCTGCCATTGATAATGATGACCGAAGAAACTGGCAAAAAAGGCTGTTGCGACACGCTTGTCTGAAACTGCGAAATTGTGGTAAAGCCTCTGCGTTGCACCATTGCAATTGAACAGGAGCCAATATGGAAGCATACACGGCAAGAGTGGTGTGTAGTGCGTTTTTGCATGTGCATTCTTTTTCCAACAACAAATTCATAGAAACAAGCCCAACTTCCTACTCCTGACAACAAAACATGGCTAGGAAGCAAGCGAGCTGGTGAGGATGATGCATACTGTAAAACCCCCGAGACTAGGGAACACGAAGGGACAGACACAACACGAAGTCGAAGTCGAGACTTTGTGTTGTGCCTGTTCCTTCGTGTTCCCTAGTCTCGGGGTTTTACATTATGCATTGCTACTCCTATTTGAGTGGATCAGCAGAGCGACAGGAGCAAAAGAAAAAGTAAACGAAGTAGAGCAATGCTTTTCCAGAAAAGGAAAAAAAAAAAAGACTCTCGTACAATTCGCTTGTACAGTTGCTTTGCCATATACAATTTTTTATGTTACCGTCAAATGACATTTACAGTGTGGTGATCCATTTCAGATTGTGTATGCTGACACTGTAGATGGTTTGGAAAAAGCGAAGGAAGAGTTCCAAGCATTGTTCCAGGACTGCTACAGAGCATGTGTGCAAGCATTCTTGCAAAATGAACAGCAGTGGGTGATGCTCTTTTGAAAAAAGCATCTTAGTGCGGGGCCCAACATGTACAAAATAATGCGCAAAAGTATTTAAAGTAAGATGCTAAATATGCACCATAAAAAGCATTTAAAATAGAGTACAAAATACTCAAAACTGAAAGTAATTCGAGTAAAGCACTAAATATCCAAGTATTTAAGATACTATTTAAAGTACTTTAGCATTAGCAGCAAGTGAAACGCCTATTCTGGCTGATGTTGCCGTACAACTGAAAGGAATAAACTTCATCTGCCATACTTAAGCACAATGCTTATTTTGAAGATATTTGTGTCAAGTAATGTTTTGTGTATTTTGGTGAGCTCAAGTAAACTTTGGTGATATATTCAGACCCAAAACTTTGTAACCCCTCCCCTCCTGTATGGCAGCTTCTTTCAACTTCTGAGGCGTGTTTATTGCTTTGGTGACTAAGGAAATAAATGCTGGGATTATCTTGTACCTAATCCCGTGGGGATTCACCTGGGAACATGAATAGGTACAGTTTTCTGATGAAGGGGTCGGGCTTTTGACGAGCAAGGCGAAGCATGGGACCAGCTTATTGTACAGGAGGATGAATGACACATGCGCGAATTTCCAAAAACAAAGAATGAAAAACATGTGGAAATTCCAGTGAGCTGAAAATCTGGACACTGCGGGGACGTTAGCGGGAAACGGCATGTCGAGGAAGGAGCGTTTAGGGTACTGAGTAGCAAATAGTGAAAAAAGTATTTTAAATGCTTTAAAAATACGTGTCAAGAAAAGTATTGCATAGAGTATCAAAATACAGAAAAAGTATACTGTATTTTGAGTCCGTACGTAAGTCTGCGCGAGGCTGTAACACCAACAACTTTGCTGATGCTGACATGGCAGATAGGTTGGACAGAGCCAAGCCATGCGCGTGTGCAAGCATTCTTGCAAAATGAACAGCAGTGGGAGCCTCAAATCCTCAGCCTCAAAACCATCCTAATGCGAGGCCATAACACCAACAACTTTGTCAATTTTCTGTCATGCCAATCCACGACAGAAAATTTTCCACACTAAGACACCGTAGAGGCCACTGTGTTGTTTCCAAATACATATTTATTGTACTTTCAGCGCAGGGAGTGTTATGTGAAACGAATAAGATGGGGTGGATATTGTGGTGAGCTGTGCAACCTGAAACATTCATTCTGCAGCAGTCAAAACGTTGAAATGCACTTGAATCTTACTATTACAGATGCCAAAGGGGGCAGACTTATGTGAAAACATAGCATGCCACATTAAAGATTCATTGCAGCTTCTGCCCTGTGAAAACTTTGCTGTGCATTGCCACCTATCAATGCAAAACCACAACATTCAGCTTTGTTTGCATGAGCTGCAGGTTCTTGCTTCCAAATCATCTGAAAACGTACACATGGTGTGTACCCGTGCAGTATGAGATAATCATTCGACTTCAAGATGTGTAACTAGCAGTTTTGAGAAAAGCTGCTAAAAAATGTACAAATTACAGTAAGCTGCATTATCTCATGCACAAAAGTAAGTTTAAGTTGCATTACAGTCAATGGCAAAATTACCAAATGGCCCATGGTAACTGGACAGTGCTACAACTTGCAGTTTCGGGTCACAAGGTCACACAAGAACAGACCGCCCAAGAGACCATGTGTAACTAGCAGTTTTGAGAAAGGCTGCTAAAAATGTACAAATTACAGTAAGCTGCATTATCTCATGCACAAAAGTAAGTTTAAGTTGCTGTACAGTCAATGGCAAAATTACCAAATGGCCCATGGTAACTGGACAGTGCTACAACTTGCAGTTTCGGGTCACAATGTCACACAAGAACAGACCGCCCAAGAGACCATGCTGCATAGGTTATCACAACTAAAGGCGGCTGTGAATTTTATTATTACAGGCAGATCCCCTTTCAATCAACATGACATACGCATGGTAATTATTCGTATATCGGCTCTTGGATGCACACAGACGACAGAAAAAAAAAACAAAAAAACGTCGAGTACTAGACTCGTCCATCCAGATACAGGGAAGGCACACATCACTACTCCCTTCCGCCCCCTCCCCTTTATTTGGAGGGGAGTGGGAATATTTGCTCGCGAAACCGCACAAATTGACCACATCCTTTCAATCGTCGACTGAGGACGTAAGAATAACAGCACACTTAAATTCTACTTCAATTCTCTCGCCAAATGTACGGGACACAGTCGAAATGAAAATAGTAGTTGCCCTTCATGTTTGGCTATACGAAATACTTTGCCCTCATTCAGAATCCCATCACAGCAACAAGTTCCTGGTGGTTATACTACCTGCGTCAACAAAGGCCAGAAGCGAGAAGTGCAATTAAGAAAACGCAACGAATTTCAGAATTTGTTGCGTGCTGAGCAGCCGTTGAGTTTACTTACACTTGGGTGCATCTACTGATCGTACTTGGTCCATGCGAGCTTAAAACGCACACACCAAACAACACGAAACGCCACATGGAACCAAGGCTGGCCACAGATCTTCGCAATAATTCAGTTCGCACTCAGTAAACACACACTGGGCGCCATGTTGACCGCGGTAGCGGCTGGCGGCTGTGTCCGTTTCTGGCTCCCGCAGGTTTTCAGGCTGCCGCAGCGTCAACCAATAGCGATGCAGCGCATTCTCCTATGCGTAAACTAGCCTACGTTACGGAATTTCGCAACCCGGAGAGCAATGCGCCACAGGCACGCCGCATTAAGTACCGTAGGCGTGAGTGCCGAAGCTTGAAGACACCTGGGCACCCGCGGTAGGCTATATTGGCGTGCGGATGGATCGTATACTGAAATACAATTTCTTTGGGGCACGTTCGTTAAGTGTAGTAGCGCGGAAAACGCCTGTAACGGTGACGGGAATTCGTCTTTGAAATTAAAACGAACGCTTGCAACGAGTCAAGGATACCATCTAAATTCCTGACATCCTTCCCTGTCAAATGCTGTGTTTTTAACTCAAGTTATCGTTTTTAATGTGATCAACTGCTGAATGGAGCTACTGAACCAGTATAATTTTTGTTTCACAAATTAAAACACCATTTTCAACACCATATTCCGACTTCAAATGGGGCGTAAAAAGGTGTATAGGACGTAAACACCTTTTTCAACACCTCACTTCACACCCTTAATGACCGACATGGGATAAAAGGTGGTGTAGTCGATATTGCACCTTTAGTAATGCTCTTTTTACACCATTTGCTACAGTTTGCGGGATAGAAAAGGGTGTTTTTTATAAGAATACGCCTGTTTTGAGCGAAAAAAGGTTTACTGCTGCCTGCCTACCTGCAAAATTTGATGAGATACTTGTGGACATTTTCTATTACCATGAGAAGAGTGCCAAGCGAAAAGACAGGCTTGCAACATTTCAGGACATGCACAATGTTGAGGTACGGATGATTCTAAAGCATGTACCGACACGGTGGCTGTCTTTGGGAAAGTGTCTGGGCAGGTTACTTGAGCCAGTGGCGGCCTTGGTTACCTTCTTCCTGAATGAAACCAGCCCAAAAAATGTCCAGTGTCCATCTTTGGAGACATATACAATTCCTAAGCGAGGTACAGCTTCAAAAGAAGAGAAACCGGATGCGACTGCACACTGTAAAAAAACTACCGTAAAATTTACGTATATTTTAATGGCAGCTATGTTGCCGGACTTTTCCCGTTAAAATTATGGCCACTTCGGGAGAAGTACTGCCGTTAAATTTACGGTAATTTTGATGTAACCAGAATGCTGTTTTTTCCCGTGAAAATTACGGTGTCTTACAAAAAATGCAGCCGTAAAATTTACAGGGATTTTAATGGCAGCTATGTTGCTGGCTCTTTCCCGTAATTTTCAAGGCCACCTGAGAGAGTCGGCTTTTGGTTGAAGTGTGGAGTGCATTAATTCCCACAAATTTGGGAACAGCACCGTAGGATGTGTAAGTGTGTGTCTTCTCTAAATGGAATTGCAAGTCATGCAGTAATGTGTGACACAAGTCATAGAGTACAGGATCAAGCATTTATTGTACATACAGAGAAAGGGCAGAAAATCTGTGAAGTCTGTTGAATCTGCAGCGATCAAAACAACATCTTACAGTTGCAAAGTACATTAAGTGTATCTGGTTACCAAGTAAAACGTTGCCTTACACTTCTGCTGTTTTCGAAACAATCCCCAGAACTTCTTCGTAGGTTGTGGCTCTGTTCCTCAGCTTGCTGTCCGTGCAGGGCTGATACACAGTATACTCCTGTAAGAAATAAAATGCAGGATATGTAGTACGACAGTGCTACCATTGGAATGCAGCTCTACATGCACACACATTACACATTCAATATGGTGGCACTAGTACGGACACCTTTATGGTGGTGGCTGAGTACTTTCCAATACAAGTAAAGAAATATCTTAACGTCTTATACTTGTCATAAAGACCTTAAATCACTCATATTTGATTTAAATCTTGTTAGACATTGATGATTTTGTGCGGAGTGATTGTGTGAAGACGCAATGATGTTAGAGTGTTTGTCAATATAGATGTGGTCTAAAATCGTTGTAAAGAAGAATATGTTTGGTTACAAAATAACCATGCTTCACTCATATAATCACAAATGTCACTGATATTATTCCAGGAAATACATGCCAAGCAATTCAACAGGTAGTTCCAATCACAAGATATGTGTTAAATGAAAGAATCAGCAACGCCCTCGGTAAAGCAAGTATATATTTTTAATTTTGATGACTAGTGCCACGGGGGATGCATGCAGAAATGAGAAGGTTAGTTTACGGCAAATCACTGCACTAATCTCACCATGCACCAGAGAATTGCGCGCCTGTGTTTTTACATAAAATATGTCCCACATAAATTCGCTGCACCCTAATGTCCTTCATACTGACACATGCACGTCCCGCACCTGTACTACTCATCACCGAAAAAAAAAAAAACGGGAGAGAAAGCACACAATTTCCATGCTGAATCTAACACTGATTTCTTTGTTCCGTGCACAAATCATGATTGGAACCACCTCCCTATTTGCCTTGCATCCATTTTACCCACTAATCATTTTACGTCGCACCAGTATATCAAAGTGGACTTTCTTTACTATTCAGTTTTTAGACTATAGTCATAACAAAGAAACAACTCTGTAATGCTTCTTGTATTCTGGATGAATAAATACTATGGAGAGCAGAGCACAGCATCGCGGTGCACCAGCCTCACAGAGGGTACCACACTTTCTTACTGCTAGGGAGAAACAGAAGCTGGGATCAGGCAGGGTGGTCCGGTCGACCTCTCCAACTTTTTTCTTTCAAACATATATTAAAGCCTTGTCCCTAGGAGGCATATTGGCGCTGAAAGTAGTTGAAAATAATGGTGGTGGTTATTGGAATGGAAAGGTGGTTATTTTTCAATGAATTATCATTCAGATCTGGGCATTTCGACCATTGCACTTCCTACGCAGTTTGACGCCACGTATCTTCATAACTGTTTGACTTTTCTTCTGAATTTTCTGAATGTTCTGAATTTTCTTTTCACCTAGTGTCTCGGGTGGGTAGCACTGCATCCTATGTTCTGAGGATCCTAAGGTTTGCATTTGAGGAGATAAAAAATCACAAAGTTGCCTCATTTGTAAAATATGGCACGCCTTCGGAACCTCACAACTCGGCCTCCAGTTGTGATACTCGAAAATAATTTACATCATTGTGTTCGTCTCGAAATACCCTTTCTTCGCATAGCGAGTACATCGTATTGCGAATTAGGACAACGCCCCCAACGGTATTTTTGTGAAGGGTATCTACGGAAAATGCGTAAATTCGACATCGCGCATCCCATATATTCCCACTCGTGACATCGTTCATTTTACTCACAAACGTTCTTCATGACGACTCAATTTTTGCTTCAGAGATGATCGAAATTACGTTGCGAACGACATTGTGTTACGAACCTAACTTCGACCATCCCTGAAGCATTTTTTTTTAATGTGGTGTTTTGAGTCGTCACGAAGAACGTTTGTGGTGTGTGAGTAAAATGAACGATATCACGAGTGGGAAGTGTTTGTGGGAAGCGTATATGGGATACGTGCTGTGGAATTTAGGTATTTTCCATAGACACCCCTCATAAAAAGAATGTTGGGGCCGTTGCCCTAATTCACAATACGATATACTCGCTATGCGAAGAAAGGGCACTTCGAGACGAACACAATGATGCATATTACTTTCCGGTATCACAAATGGGGGACGAGTTGTGAGGTTCCCAGAACGCAGTGATGGCCACTAACTACTTCTATAGTAGTTAAACTATAACTACTAATTACTTCGCAACGGAGTAGTTTAACTAGTACTACTACTTTTACTAGTTTACTCTAATTGAGTAGTTTAACTAGTACAACTTTTCAGGGGATTAGTTAAAACTACTTCTTTAACTTCTGAAATGTATTTTAACTACATCTATAACTACTTACGTTGTCCATCAACACCAATCCCTTGTAGTGTTCTTGGACACCTAAATATGAATCACAAGCAGTGATAATGATATTTAAAATCTTGTGCCTACGTCGCTTAATTCACATACTGTCGTAAAGTCCACTGCCTGACTCTTGTATATTATGCGCTGACAAAAGAGCTTGCTGCGGAAATATTTTCTATTGAGTGAAAGCTTCCGCTTACGACGGACCATGTATGCCATTTACACTCAGGCTCTTTCGCCACAGATCAATGCACCGCGCACAAATATTGTGGTGGGTGCCGATTGCGCCACTGTGTACCGTAAAATATCTTGGCTTAGCCACGATGATCGATCATGTAGCCACCCTGTGCGGTTTCAATGCAAATTCATGCAAATGAAGCTTCACTAGACAAGCATTAAAAGTGAAGATTTAGTACACATGCACGGCACAATTGCTCTACACCTCCGTTCTCATCAAACATGTAGCTCAAGGTAAAAGTCGGAAGCACAGTTGTGTCGTAAAGCTTGCGGCAAAATCGGAAGTAGTTGGCACTAGCAGTAACCTAACTACTGTAGTTAACTATTCGAAATAGTAGTTTAACTAATAGTTGTGACTACATTTCTGCAAGTAGTTGATAACTACTTTTTAACTACATTCAGGTAGTTTAAGTAGCAGTTTAACTACATGTAGTTATAACTACTGGCCATCACTGCCAAAACGTACCATATTTTACAAATGAGGCAACTTTGCGATTTTTTATCTCCTCAAACACAAACCTTAGGATCTTCAGAACTTCGCATGCAGTGCTACCCACCCCAGACAATACGTGGAAAACAAATTCAGCTGAATATGTCAAAAAGTTATGATGATACGCGGCATCAAACTGCGTAGGAAGCGCAATGGTCGAAATGCCAAATCTGAATGATATTGCATCAAAAAATAACCACCAATTATTTTCAACTTCTTTCAGCGCCAATATGCCTCCTAGGGACAAGGCTTTAAAATATGTTTGAAAGAAAAAAATTGAAGAGGTCGACCGGACCACCCTGCCTCATCCGGCGTGAAATCACCCAGCTCTCAATATATTAAGATAGGCAGCTACATGTACTAGCCAGCGACCAGTAGCTTTACTCAACAAATTTGTTTCCGACAAAAATAAGGAGAGGGACACCGAACATTATCCCCCATGCTATGCACTTATTGCAGCAAATTCTAAGTGGGTAAAAAGGCCCGATTTCGATCGCAAAGGAATGCTAATGTTCAAGGGTGGAAAAGCAGCATGCCAATCCAACAAAATACCCTAACTTCATGTGAAGTTATAAGGGACACCAGCTCCTTATGTTCTACCTTTCGAGACATAGGTGTGACATTTAAGTTATGAACACTACAAGCATGTGTTACAGTCACTAAAGTACAAACGGCTAAATAAAATAAGCCGGAATAATATCAGTATCGTCATCGTTGACTCTGCAAATGCCGCCGACGTGGCTACACTGCTGCCGGCAACATTGCGCGCTGCAGCCCTGTTCTGTTTCTTTTGGGCACGAATTTTTCTGTCCGTTTATGTAATCTTGCTGTTCTCAGCGTAAGTAGGCTTTGCAGTGAAGAAGCTGGCTGTGAGGGCTGGGTCCCAGTGTCGTTGCGTTTCTGTCGCTAATACACGCTGCACAAGCGTACTTTGTCATATTAAATATCCTGAACAGTAAACGCTCCCGTCTGTTCGTGTCTGTTTTTCGTGTGTTCTTGTCTTTAGAGCGCACGGTATGCTAAACAATGATATCCACTGTTTGTAGGACATCCCGAGGCGTGAACGTACAGCAGCAGATATGAAAGTTACTGAAGTATGAAATTGGCATCTAATGAAATACAATGCATAGCAACACTGTGCCACCATATGCATGTATACATGTACTGCAATCAACCATTTGTTAAAATTCACTGTTTCCAGGAAGCGTAGCACAATGTCAGATACTGGAAAGCAATGTGACAGTATGGAGGACTACCGTAAAATATACAACCATTTCACCGTAATCAGGATTACGGACACACTACCGTCTTATTTACGATGATATCGTCATAATTACGGCATATTTCAGTGGTGCCGTATTAATTACACTACTTGGACCGTATTTCCAATTACGGTAGTATACCTGTTCTTTTTACGGCAAAAAATGGATTTTGGCCGTAAGTGGCCAAAAGCGAAAGCATCCAAAAAACAAAGTGTGTAGACCACCATAAAAAAAAAAGCGAAGCCTTCGTCTGAGTGTGTCAGGGACGTCAGCCTTACACGTGAGCAACGGTTGTTATACTTCCACACCAGTGCAGTCGCAGGCACCTCAAGTGCACGTGCTACAGTCGGTGCTGTTGGAGCTCCTGCGAGACCTTATGGCAAGATTTGTGTTGCCTACTGTGATGATCTCATCTTGCTCACCCGTGACAGTTTGCTACCAAGATGTGAAGAATCAGAAGGCTGACCAAGACATTGTGCTGGGGAGCTCCTCATTTTCTGCTGTGCAAGGACTGGAACCCAGTGATAAGGAGCAGTTTTTTTCTGCTGTTTGCAGCTACTTCACGGCAGCATGTAATTACATTCGACATAAATTTCCTCTTGAGGACGCAACTCTGAAGAACGCTGAAGTTGCTCAGTTGAGCTTGGTCTGCATGGCATCCTTTCAAAGCCTCCGCTGGTTTGTTGATCACTTCCCACAATTATTGCTGCTCCAAGACACTAGCGAGACCAGAGAACAGGCATTGGATACCTTGGAAGTAGTTTGCTCAACTGCAAGCATATGACATTCCTAATGCTATCCTGAAAGAAGAAAGGTGCGACACCCAATGGACGGAAGTGAGCAAGATAAAAGGCGTCGACGGAAAGTTGAAGTTTAGCAGAGTCTCACATCTGATGCTGGACATCCTGGTAATACTGCAAATGTGGAATGTGAACGCATCTTCAGCACTGTAAGGAAAACACGAACACAGTTCCGTTCAACAATGTCGAACAAGATGCTAGGCGATCTACTGATGGTGAAGACCCACCAATCGGGACACTGCTTTGACCAGAACTGCTCCGATAAGTTCGTGAGACGCGCAAAGTCTGCAACAGCAAGATCTCAGCAAAAAGTTGATCATCAATAGAAGAACAATGTATCGAACAGAATGCAGAATATAGAACACTGTATAGAAAATTGTATTGTACATAACCAAGCTTCTATACCCCCCACCCCCCACCCCCCGTCGCGTTTTTCGGGAACTCCCTAATTTTGAGCGTCACAAGTTGGCAGGTATGCTACTGTGCGGTGTGCGGTCCCCTGGTTGGGCTCCATGGTGGGCGGCGGGACGTCTGCACCGAATGTCATTCATTATTTCCTATGGACACAATCACCTCAAAAAAACCGGATCGGCGCCCGAAGAGGAGCCGCACCGAAGATCGAACATTGAATTTCACTGACCTAAGTTGTCCGGAACCTTGGTTTGCCAAGTTCCTGATTCTTCACTCAGATGACGAGACTAAACAACTATCTAAAGTATCTCTTTTTCTTGTTGCTAGGCCACTCGAACACGTAATAGGAAAGTCGTTTCAGGCCAAGAAACTCAGCCAAGGAGACATTCAGGTAGAGGTCAATAATAAACAACAAAGTACAGCACTGCAATCTCTAAAGAACATCGGGGAGATACCTGTTTCAGTTACAACCCACCGAACACTGAACACCGTTAAAGGGACTGTCGTGGTTACGAATCCAATACCAACGTGTTCGGTACACTACCACCGAGCTATTTGCCAAATTTTCTCCTTCCAAAACGGACCGGGCGATGAGGAATCGAATTTAAAAGATCCGGTTTCGTTTTGATCCTCGAAAGCGCCAGCGCCAACAACATCGCGTGACGCAAGGTGGAATCTGACTAATCCGCTTTGAAGGACGCTGTCGTCTGCCGCCAAGTCTGGGGCTGCTTTGTTTTTTTCCGGCACGTCGCCCGTATTCACATGTGACACTTTCTAGTGACGCTGATACTCTCTCTACGCTTGCATCCTTCGCGTGAGATGTCGTTTCGAAACCGACGCAGCGTTCCTGACTCCAGGAAAACTTCCTTCGAAAACCTCGATGTTTGATTTCGCACGCCAAGGATACAGCTACAGCCAGACCCCAGACGAAGCGAAAGTTGGAAGCAGCTACATCACTAGCGGGTATCCAGATGAAGCAAGGTGTGTTCATGCTGTCCGTGTATGCTCCTCGCATTTCACCGATAATGTGTACCTGGATGACAACATCGTGCAAGTGCAACTTGGATTGACACAAAAAAGGAACGAATTGAAACTTCACGCCGTTCCGACAGTGTTCCACGAACAAAGCGAGCCAGCAACTTCGACAGTAAGTCACAATGTCTATGTAGTTTCCCAATCGGATCTGTCACTCTTGCGCGTGAGTAACTTAGCAGCAAAAGACTAAATCGGTACAACGTAAGGTATCCCCTAACCTATGATTAATAACTAGATAAATAAAATACAATAAACAAGTAAAACAACATGATGTCATTCATATGAACGTGTTGGCTTCTCTCGTTGTCGGACGCGTTATCATGAAACTTTCCCTGTTACTGATCCTGTGACTTGTGGAATGTGGTAGACATGATTGGTTTTCATGTGTATTACAGCTGCAGGCAGCTCGACAGGGTCAAGCGCAAGTGGTACGTATATTACTTAAATACATATAATGTGTTTGCAATTTTTGGACACAGAACAATTCGCAAACTATGAACCCCGAAGGAAGAACTGACGCTGTTTGTGTGCTGGTGTTAGAAACTTGCACTATATACAAACAGTACCTCTGTCCGTAACATAAGCGCCATAAACCACTTCCCAGTTTCCTTTTATCTCTCTGTTTGTGAACTGTTTGTGTGCTGTAGGGCGACGGTTTTTGCGGTTGTCGTAGCCAACTTGAGATGCACTTTTGACGTTCTGTGTTATAGAAGGACCAGGTGCTGCTGATCCAAGTCCCATCCATCCATGGAACGGCATCAAACAATGTACGTGTGTGCACGGCAATTTTGCTGAGACACCTGGTTTTTACACTAATGCCTTTACGACGCCTCTGACAAATTAGGATCTTCCAGAACAGTGCTTTCTTCATCCAAGTTCAAGAAGTAAAGAGAATGACTTCATGGCTTCTACTGACATCTCACAGCTACATGCCCAGACAAAATAACTTGAAAGAAGGAAAAAAAAGGGTCCTTTTCAGGTTCACCCAAATCTTTGTGCAGAGGCAGACAACAACAACGTTATTGTGAGATGATGAATGATGCTGATGCAGCGTTGAGATTAAGCCCCTGTTTCCTTTTTTGCCATGCTATACATTACTGCTGGTTAAATGTAAAATGATGCACCTACTTCCAGACATTAAAGGGGATACCAGAGTGTCAATTCAACAGAAAAGCTGCATGTTCTACGAGGCACTGTCACATAAGCATTGGCCAAATTTGCTGTCCTGTGAGCTTTGATAGGATATGCCGTAGATAGTAAGAGGCCTCTTACTGTAAAAGGGAGGTGCATTATTCGAGTAGTGGGGTCTGAGGCGTGAGGGTCATTTCAGGTTGTACTAACCCTTCCAAAATTTTACTCTTGGTTGGGCCCAGAGATCGATCCAGATCCCCCCCCCTTAACACCCCCAGTTTTTTTCCTGTGTACCACTGTTTTAATGAAACCGTCCAATTTACTGTCCAACCGTCCCGTTTTCATTGCAATTGAAGTATTTACGAAACTGTTTATTTTATTTTTTATTTTTGTGACTCTCCGCTTCAGATCCCAAGGGACATTGCCAGTGTGGTGCACGCTGATAACTGTCTGTGCATAGCAAATAATAAATATCTCTGCGTGAAGAGTTGGATGTGGACTTGTGCGATGGCTCTTGAATGGACAACACTCGGTCAACACAAAGATTTATTCATATTTGCGTAACTTATTGCCTGTCATTATAATAATTATTATAATACATAGACAAGAGGTAATGCTCTGCCAAGGATCTCTGAAGTTACAGTCTTGAAAGCTGTTTTCAAAACAGTGGTGCTAAAACAATTGGATCAATGGCAGGTATCAAAATTTGTTTTGCTGTATCAAGGCAGAACAATCTTCCGTGGGAATGACAAATTGCGGACATTCCCAGACAGATGTATCACTTACTATGATAATGAGGTGTTAGTGTACCATTAGTGAGTTATGAAACGTTACCTTAAATTATTTGACGTGTTATATCCCTCACATGCTATAATACTGCCAACGATAAGAAGCATTACACTACCATTAAAAGTATAACTGTCACTTATTGCTCCTGCCTATTCCCCTGCACTTCTCGGGATTACTGTGGTAACACAGATTCTGTTTCACACTTCTCAATTGGAAACTACGCAAGTCTATTATGGTGTAGGTATGAACAGGAAATGAGGCACACAAAAGATGATAGTCCTGATAGGACCAGGATGGAAAAACGTTGGCGAATCATGCGGACGACACACCCAGGTATCTGTCGTCTGTTTCTCGGTCCAAGGAATCTCCAAACTCAGCTTGTAAACACACAATAAGCAGTGAACCTGACGTAGCTGTAAAAAGAAATGACACTTTCCTAAACACGTAGCATAGTAATTTCCTGACAATCATTCTAATTCTAACCCGGCTCTTGAGTTGCACAGTTGGTTAGAGCCTTCGTAACTTTCATAGGGCATTCGTCGTGTGTGCAAACAACGATGACAACTACGAAAATAAGGATTGCTCGACGTGCCTATCTATCGTGGGCACAGTAGGCGAAGACTGTGATCGTCGCTGCAATACTGCAGTGGATACACCACCAGAAGTTCTGGCCGATGACAGAGAGCTGGGAACAAATTGTGATGCGTGCGTGTGGTGCGTGCCGTCATTGCACAACTCTGCCACTTCACCAGCACTGCAGCATATAGGCACTCATCCGGTTCCTGGGGAGCACAGACGTCGCACAAACACTTGGATTGTTTCCTGCGTCGTAGTGTGAATGTCACGGGATTAAGTATTGAGCACTCCGATCGTGAACGTACCTAAAGCAGTGGTCCTGAGGCTCGTTCTGTTGCGCTAACGCAGCTGCGGCACGTACATCACCAGCGACTTGCAGAAGAAGCGGATCCGTCGAATATGGGCCGTCATCAAACATGTATATTCGTCACGGGAGCTATTACTAAAGGCATTTGAACAGCATGATTCGCCACTTCCGCGTTCCGAGTCCGCCATCTCCGTATGTGACTTCGCCTTCGTCTCCCTGACCTTGCTCATGCAAGCTGCAAGCCGCGGGGATGGCGGGGACTCCTCTGGCTCGCCGCGTTCTTATTGGTCAGATTCCTTGTGACGTTGCTAAAGATTCTCAGCAGAGAGTTCCGCTAGACGACCGCATCCGTCGTCTGCTGTAGCGCCGCTTACACACGAATTATGCAAAAAGTATTCCGTCGATCGGAATGGGACTTTCGGAGTCATGGTCAGTGAAGGACGGGGAATCTTATTTCACTGTGGTTTCGGAATTGATCTGTGGTCGATGCGACTGTCCCTTTAAAGGAGTCATTTCCGAAGAAGAGTTAATCGAGTGCAGCGAAACTGAAATCGAAGAGGGCTTGAAAGAGCAAGGCGTCGTCTCTGCCAAACGGATAATTATGCGGAGAGATGGCAAGGAGATCCCGACAAAGCACATCATCCTGTCGTTTCAGCTGCACACACTTCGTTCCACCATCAAAGCCGGTTATGTAAATTGCCATATCAGACCATTTATGCCTAATCCTCGTCGCTGTTTCAAATGCCAGCGGTTTGGACACAGCTCCCAAGTCTGTCGAGGACAGTTGATGTGTCCCAGATGTGCTGGCAAAGAACATAGTCCTGAGTCGTGCACAAAAGACTTCCACTGTGCTAACTGTGAGGGGGGCACCCTGTCTATTCTCGGTCCTGCCAACGGTGGAAAGAAGAAAAAGAGATATTGCAAATAAAAACAGAACAGAACATAAACTACAAAGCTGCACGAGCACAGCTCGAGTTCAGGAAGAAAGGAAGTTTTTCCGACGTGGTGCGTAGGGGAGTGGCGCCACCGAGGAAGTCCGTGGAGACAAAGACCTGTTTTTTTGGGTTCTGAGTCCCCACTCCGCACTCCCCAATCTCAGGAGGCTGGAGGCACGTGTCTTCTGCCGTGACGGAGGCCAGCCGTTCAACTGGCCACAAAGAAACAGCCACGGCCTCCTCTAAGGCCGATGGCACACAGTCAGTTTGGGACGGGGTCGTAAAAGCCCCTTCCCAAACAGGCACCCAAAGCATGGAGGTCGACGATGACGACTGCATGTCGCAGAAGTCATCGCTGAGCCTTCCCAGCATTCCTTCACAATGGAAGGAAAAACGAGAAAAAGGACGAGGAAGGGGTATCAAAGGGTATGAACATCAGAAACAACCCTCGCGAAGGGTCCAACCCCCCTAAAAGTCTTTTCTAGTCAGTGTCACCAAGTGCTGCGCTTTCTGTTCCTCTTTTTTAGTGTGACCGTTATGAACCACTTCCTCCAGTGGAACTGCCGTGGTTTACTTTCTAACTTAGACGACATTAACGATCTCTTCGACAAGTACAATGCAGCATGTTTCTGCCTCCAAGAAACATATTTAAGCACACACACACCAAATCCAATTCGTAGACACAATGTATTTCGAAGAGATCGAACAGACGCCACTCGCGCATCTGGCGGTGTGGCTATCGTCACACGAGGAACTGTTCCGTCCAAAGAACTTGGTTCCACTTGGTTACAGACTTGGAAGCCGTAGCCATGCAGATGTGTCTGGACAGAATTGTCACCATCTGCTCGGTCTATTTGCCACCATCAGGAAGTTTTGCACAGAGAGATATAGAACACTTAATGAGCCAACTTCCAACTCCATTTATACTCCTAGACGATTTTAATGCCCACAATCTGCTTTGGGGCAGTGCAAGAACCGACAGCCAAGGGAAAATGTTGGAAAGGGTCTTGTTATCAAGTTCCATCTGTCTTTTAAGTACAGGAGCACCGACGTACGTCCACTGTTCAAATCAGTCTTTCTCGGTCTTAGATTTATCGCTTTGCAGTCCATCTCTATATCAAGATATAGAATGGAGCGTGGGAGAAAACCCACTTGGGAGTGATCACTTTGCAGTGGTCCTGAAATATATGTGTGCAGTCAATAGTCTGACAGCATGCCCCCCTAGATGGAAGCTCCAACATGCTGACTGGAATGCTTACTCTCAAAAGTGTGACCTGTCGTTAATTCCTGTGGAGAGGATGACAATTGAAGAGGCCAACAATCTAATTACCAACGTCATCTTCGATGCAGCAACACAATCCATTCCCCAGACTTTCGGTCGTCTACCGAAACGACCTAAGCCATGGTGGAACAGCGAGTGCAAGCAAACTCGTAAACTTCAAAATCGTGCGTAGGGTACATTTCGGAGGTGCCCCACATCACAAAATCTTCTTTTGTTTAAAAAGGCGAGAGCCATGGCCAGATGGACGCGGAAGCAAGCAAAGCGATCACCTTGGCGCAATTTCGTGTCCTCCCTATCTCGCAGTACCCAATCACCCCCATAATAGCATAGCATAGCATACCCATCCAAAATAGTGTGGGACAGAAGTAGTATAGTTTAATACGGCTTAATAACGGTGCCGGCATAAGAACCGAGCGGCACAAGAACCGAGCGCTATTACGGCATCTTTTTTCTAATCCAAGATGGCCGATTCTAAGCCAACACAATCCAGTGCTAAGCCAACACAAGCCAAATCCAAAGCCATCTGATTGGCCACCATTAGCTCCGCCCACTTCACACGTTGATTGGCCCATGCTAAGCCTACTGATCTTTGATTGGTTGACCGTAGCTCCTTCATGCTAATTAATTGGCTCCGCCCCCACTTCACACGCTGATTGACTCATGCTAAGCCTTGACTGAGCAGTGATTGGTTTACCGTAGCTCCACCTCTTCATGCTAATTACTTGGCTCCGCGCGCGCGCCCCCCACCGCTACTGATCGCGCGTTGATTGGTTCACCATAGCTCCGCCCCCGCCCGTTTATGTTCATTACTTGACTCCACCCCGCCCCCAGCGGGCTTCACGCTGATTGGCCGGCGCGACCGCTGATTGGTCCAGGCGCGGCGGCAGCGACCCCGCTGCGGCTTTATCTCAGATGTCCAAACTTACCCATCTGATTGGTCCATTCTAAGCCGGTCCGCGCACTCTCCCAGCCCCCCATGTGATTGGCCGCCGCCACTGCCTTCACCGGCACCCACCAGACGGCCCGTTGCGGCCCTATCTCAGATGTTCAAACTTATACCGATTGGCCTGCCACCAGACGGTGCGCGGCGGCGGCGGCGGCTTCAGATGGTTCTAACCCAATGTCTCTATCTCATACAACCAAACTTACCTGGTGCCACCAGATGGCGCGACTCAGGTGCATCAACTCCACGCGGTTCCGCTTCGAGGCGTCACACGAGCGAGAGAACTTCGTCGAGATGTGCTGCCACATATTGCGCTCCCGTATCACCGCAAGCAAGTTGCGGGAAATCATACGCGAAATCTTGGACGAGTACCTGTCGGCTTACAGGGAGCAATCACTGCGCGAGCTTCAGGAACTATGTCAGGAAGAAATAAGAGTCCTGGAGACGATCATCAATCGCTCTAGGAGCTATGGATGAAAATAAAGATGCATCACACCTCGGTACACAGTCTGCTCGAGTTATTCCACGATGCGCATGCAGTTCCAGCACCCTGCTCGAATTCTCATCTCCGGCGCGTCCATGTGTGGGAAGACGGTGCTCACGCAGAATATAATGAGACATCCCGAATTATTTAGCATTCCACCGCAGAAGATACTCTACGTACGAAAGTATGCAGCCGGCTGGGAAAAGGATTTCGACGGTGTGGAGTTTATGGACAGGATACCCGCAGATTGGGATGAGCGATATCCCACTCTCATAGTTATTGACGATCAAATCACGGAAAAGGGGGTTCTATCGGAGGTAGAGTCGCTGTTTGTACGTGGTAGCCACCATAAGAATGCGTCCGTGATCCTGATCACACAAGCCTTGTTCTATCACAATGCCGCTTTTTGAACGATATCGCTGAACGCCAGTTATATCGTATTGTTCCGGAACGCGCGGTCCGTACAACAGATCGAAACCTTCGGACGTCAGGTATTCGGGAAACTGGGGCTCTCCTATTTTCTCGACGCATATAACCAGGCGACGGAGAAGGCGCACGGTTATTTAGTTGTGGATCTGCACGCGCAAACACCTCCCTCTCGTAGCCTGCGAACGGGTATTTTACCGCACGACCGGCAGTTCCTGTTTACGCCCGCGAAATGACGGCCGATCTTAGAAGACATCTCACGCTCCTCAAAGTATTGGCCGCCAGCAACCCGACGCACCGCGCAGAGTTACTTAAAGAGCTCAGCTGCGACGACATTCGAATCCTTTCGGAAATCTGTCTGAACATTCTACGCGGAAATATCCCACTTTCGACGGAACTTCATAAAAACCTGAAGAAACACAAAAAAATCCTCCGCTTCCTCGCCTACAAGTCACTTCATAAGTGCCCCCGGCAGTTGAAGAAATATATTAGGGGACAACGAGGTGGTCTCATTCCCATACTTCCACTGCTCCTCTCAGGGCTATCAAGTCTCGTGGCGGGAGTCGCCGGGCGAGCGATATCCAAAGCCATCGGTCATGGCTCATAGAATAGAAATAGGTGAAGTTCTGAAATCTAACGATTCGGACGATGTAAAAGTGGGCAAAATACTGGAAGCCCTCTATTACTTGCTGAAGCGAGCTCACTATCCTCCTCCTCCTCCTCCTCTGGAACCTGTCCATTCGGTGCCCGAACCAGAACCCAATCCATTCGATTTTAATCTTCTACCCTCCGGCGTTGATAAAGCACGCGCGAAATCTGTGCTAAAAGAATTGAAGAAAGTTTTCACCTGACAGGCGGATAATGTGCTAGTATATAGAGGGAAGCGAATCAATCGCTCAAACATTGTGGCTCTCGTGAGCTACTTAGCACGTCGTAGCGCGCTCATCAAGAAACCCCGCTGGTACAAAAAAGTATCGAAAATTATAAGCGCTCTGAAAATACACCGCATTGCTCGCTGGAGCAAATATGGGGCCCTATAGAAAGATCAAGGAGAAAGGGTTAGGTGGAGTGGATCGGTACCGACGTTATCACAAGCTCACGCGCGCAGAAGCCGTGGAACAGCTGAAAAAAGAAGATGCTTACACCCTTCACAAGCCAGTGAAGAAAAAATTTAAGCGGCGCTCCATCATCGCAACTCACGTGCGGGATTTATATCAGGCAGACCTTCTGGATATGCGCAAATATCAGAAATTTAACAAGGGCTTCAGGTACATCCTAACGGTCATAGATACGCTATCGAGGTACCTGTACATGGTCCCCATTCGCACAAAGCGCCCGCAAGACGTAAAGAAAGCCTTCCAACGAGTTTTCCGTCACGGAATTCCGAAGAATTTGCTCACGGATCGCGGGAGCGAATTTTGGGGTTCCCCCGTTCGTCAGTACTTTCAGTCGCTGCTAAATCACTATAGCACACAAAGCGGAATGAAAGCGGCCTCCTGTGAACGCGTGCAGAGAACAATTAGGGAAAGAATAGCCAGGCATTTCACTAGTACGGGGAAGTTTAATTATATCAACGCGCTGCCGAAGATAGTGGCCGACTATAACGACTCGGTACACTCCGTCACGGGCGAAAAGCCGAAAAACGTGAACGCCGGAAATGAAGTAGCTCTGTTCAACAGATTGAATCGTAAGACGACCCCGCGCGAGAGGAAGTATAAATCAGGGGACCAGGTGAGGCTCGCGTTAGACCGCGGCGTGTTCGCCAAAGGCTACGATCAAAGGTGGACGGCCGAAGTGTTCGAGGTGTCGCGAACGAGAAAGACCGATCCGCCCGTAGTGTACGTGAAAGATTCGACGGGAAAAGAAATACTGGGATCATTCTAGGAGCAGGAGCTGCAGCCAGTCCACCATCTTTCCTCGTACGATAAGCGACTCATATCCGCGGTGATTAGAAAGAAGAAAATTAACGGGGTATTGCACTACTTGGTTCGTTGGTTCGGATACGCCAAAGATCACGATTCTTGGGTGCCCGCCAACGATGTCAGAAAATGAATTTTACGTGTATCTGCTCTCGAACGCCAGCATGGACCTGTACCCGTCCAACACGTTGAATGACTTCACGATCGCGTTAGATAAGCCGCTACACCTGGATGATTCGTACGTCGTCAGTCTAGAGGGATTTTCCATTCCCAACAGCTTCCTGAACGTGAACCAAGCGCCTGATAACCTGATAACGCTATCAACGGAGAAGTGGCAAACAAAACAGCTCACGTTCGAAGACACGGACACGCTACAGAATAAAATATTCCCCGAATATGGGATAGAGTGGACTTACGAGGAAGATCACTACGTGTTTAAGCTACCGTCGCGCGTGCGCTCGGCGAAACTAATCGACAGACCGCTGCATCTCGCCTTTGGAATCGTCGACATCGATGGAGATCATCCGGAGGGCGGTAAAGTACGTGCCGTCCCAAACGTGTTACCGCTCGCGGAGGAAAGAGCCGTTATGATGCGAGTTCGCCGGGTGATAGTGATCAATAACGATCTAATTTTAGAACCCCGATCGCTCATTACCGACACATTCAGCGAATTCTTCAGAGCGACGAACGATACAGAATCACGGGTGGAATACAAAGACAACACTTACTCGCTTTCTCTCCCGACGAATTTCAACTTGTCGACCGAGTTCCTGGACCTCATTCAGGTGAAGCACATCCACGTTGAAGGATCCCGAAAGCACATCACGTGTAATCCCATAGTGAAGACGTACCGCATCCACATAAACACTCGAGAGACGGAAAGTCGGCGCATTTCACTTCCACCAAATTACTACGAAACACCCGAAGCTCTCGTGAGCGCCATCCATGAGCGTCTGCAGCCGGAGGCTTCCCTCACGTACGATGCATGGGCGAGGAAGTGTTCGTTGAGCTTGCGGGAAAACGTGTCGCTTACATTATCCGACTACTTTGCGTACCTACTGGCTTTCGGCGCGAAAACCGTATTTACGGAAAACGATACGGGCGTCGACGAAGTGACCATAGATCTTCCCATTAACTGTATTATGATATACACGGATCTCGTCACGCCCTCCGTAGTGGGAAACGGGCGGCATCCGATACTGAAATTAATTCCATTCGTATACGATAGAACGAAAGAACAACTGAGTTTCAGCTTTCTACCCGTTCAGTATTTTAAGTTAGTGCAGCGCGAAATTTCCTCAATCACCGTCTCCATACGCGACGACTCCGGTCGCAAGCTACCGCTACAAAATCGCGGTAGATCGACGCTGACGCTGCACTTTAAGCATGTACACTAAAGCGGTACCAATCTACGGATTTGGCGTTCCGACGGTATACAGGTCGCACCTGTACCAGAGGGGAGGCAATTTCTTTTCTCAGCTCGGGCGTTTCGCTATTCCACTCTTTAAACGCGTATCGCCCTACTTAAAAAAGACGGCTGTTGCGGCCGCTAAGCGCGTGGCCAAAAATCTGTCGGAGGGAGACTCTTTCCGAAGTGCGCTTAAAAGATCGGCGAAAGATACGGGCCGTGAAATTATCCGCGACCTCGGAGGGGCTGGCGGGCGAAGAAAGAGGAGAAAACCGGACGTCTTCGACGGCATAAATCACGCTGGTTGCGCGGCCACAATTTAGTTGCGAGATGGACACGATTAACGTCGTACATCCCGACACTCCTCTGTTGGATAAGTCGGAAACACAGTTATTTTCCGTTCCGGGAACGCAGTGGCATATACTGAAGGGGGAATATGAGGTATTCTACCCGGTCGCTGACATATCCTCCGTCATAGAGTTCCAGCTTTCGAATTTGGGGCACCACTATCTCGATTTGAACTCCGCGTACATAGTGACGAAAGTCCGCATCGTACGTGACGATGGTTCGCTACCGGAAACACAGGCTGGCGATCGGACGACCTACGACGAGGTCTACCCCGTCAACGCGTTCGTCAGCTCGCTTTTCAAGAACGTAGCCGTCTTCTTGAATCAGACCATGATTACGAATAATGATTTGTATAGCTATAGAAGCTACTTGGATATTTTGCTTCACGCTAGCACCACGGAGCAAAATACCGTGCATAAAGCAGGTCTGTACACGCAAGAAGAAGCGCGTCAAACGGAAAACAACATTCGCGCTCATGGACCGACCGAACGATACAACCTCACACGTGGCGGCAAGACCATCAACCTGGTTTCCAAGATCAACTCGGACATTTTCCTGCAGCCTAAGCTACTCATATCGGGAGTGGAAATTAGGCTTGTTTTTTATCAAGGCTCCGACGCGTTCCGCATTATGAAGACCGACCAGGAGCAGCACACGCATAGAGTGGAAATCATGAGTGCCACTTTGTACATAAAGAAAACCACCGTGTCTCCCAGCCTATTCCTCGGACACGAAACGGAATTGCAGAAGCGCAAGGCTCTCTACACACTGGCCGGAAGTGAATCGCGTATTCGTTCGCTACCAGTTGGCAACCTGGATGCATGCCTGGAAGATTTATTTCCTGAGAAGATACCGTCTAAGGTGGTGGTCGCATTCGTGCCCACCCTAGCCTACCAGGGAGCATTCAATCGGGACCCGTACCGATTCGTGAACTGCGACATTGAGTCGGCGACGCTCACCGTGAACGGGACGCAGCGAATAGACACGTTCGACTTCAACAATAACCTGAACCACCGAAGCTACTTCAACCTCCTGGAGCAGCTGTGTGAGAAGCACGTCTCCTACGAATACGACCACTACGTTGGAAACAAGTTCCTAATGTACTACGACCTGGATCCGGATCAATCCTCCGTCCACCTGTCACCGATCAGGCGTGGAAACGTTCGTCTGCAACTCAAGTTCCGACGTGCCTTGGCCGAACCCACGACCGTATTGATACTGTCCGAGAGTGTGCGAATTATGTCCATCGATAAGAACAGGAACGTCACACTGGATTAGCGATGTTCGAGCAAGATATCGAGAGACTCCTGAAGTACAACGATTACACTTCGGCACTCTTCCGCGGTGTATACGCTCGAGACGATCGTCTGCCCGCACTGGATAGACCGGGTATGATCGTGGTGAACACCGATCGGCGACAGCAAGCTGGGGAGCACTGGATTTTGTACGCGAAAATGAAGGATGACCTCATCTACTTTGATTCCTTCGGATTGCCGCCCATCGAACCCGAGCTGAAACGCCTCACCGTCGACGAATATAATGATGTCTGTATCCAAAGCCTGTATTCTCCAATGTGTGGTGTGTACTGTTGTATTGTGGCGACATTGTTGGCGAAAGGGAAATCACTGAAGAGCATTGTATCCCTGTTTTCCGATAATCTCGCCGCTAATGACCTAAAATCAATAAAGCTGCTAGAAAAGTTGTTTGTCGCTTAAAAACGCCCGGTGTCCTTTATTCTCCCCCTCGCGAACGCATAGAACACACTGTTTTTACCGTCGTGTTTTATTAACTTTTTGTTTACATGGCGCGTCGCTGGCCTCGACCAGCGACGGCAAATGGTTGCTGTTGGTCGTTCGTTTGCGGCGTGACAGACAGCAACCCACGTCCGCGACCCCTTCCGCGCTGCTCTTCAAAATAGCTAGGTGGAGGCGGTTGTGGTTCACTATAGGGAGGTGGTAATGGAGCCTCCTGGCCTCCCACCACGAGAACGCGGATATGCGACCCTTCCGGCAAACGGTGACCACAGGTTGGGCATTGCATCTGAAATATGCGCGCAAGCGATATCTATAGCTATTGGAGTGAAAATAAGTTGGTACCCACGGTTGCTCTTTCGGTGGTGAGACTGCGGCGGGTAACGCGAACCACCCCCACCGAGTATAAAGATTTACAACTTCGCGAGGGGAATTTTCTTTTTTCTTCTTTTTCTTCCGGATAAAGCGCGTCGTTTCACTTAGCGTGAACCCCTCCTCAACAGACAACTACGATTTATAGGCATTGGCTGGAAGCGTTTATTAAGCGGTAGATGATAGCGCGAAAGAAAAAAAAAAAAACATACATGGCTTCGAAGCGGTGCTCCTCATATGCGGCGTGAGCAAAGCTGTTGGCTGTGATGGCACTCAGTAGAACAAAGAGGAAGGCGTAGAAGCGACGTTATGACCGGTCTATAGTCCAGCTATGGTTGAGCACAGAAGAAGAAGGTAGCACGTGCACTTGATGGCTCAGCTGTCGGGCGGTGTTGGTGGCAGCATCGGCGAGAGCGCATTCAAATCAATGCATATATATTCCGGCTCCGGCGAGGGCTGCAGTGGTGGCTGTGGTGGTGGTGATGTTGCGTCCCGTACCTTAGGTCCGATGACCAAAACGCGGAAGTGCGATCCTTCCAGTAAAGGCCGAGAGCAGGTTGGACAGTTCATCTGAAACACGTGAAAAAAAGCTATACCCATTGAATGACGTGTAATCTATTCAGTACTTACGATTTCAGTCTGGGGTGGTTGCAATCGGGTGAGCAGTGGATGAGGTCTAGGCTCACGAGATCGTTTTTGTAGGCAACCCCTCCTTTCCACGCTCGCGCAACCTTGTTTCGTCTGAATGCGCAAACTTGTTTTGAACACGCTGAACGCACAAAGTTCGTGATGGTTGTTTATGTGGTGCCGTGATATAAAAATGTGGATCGTCTGCCGGCCTTCTAGGTTTTGAAACCGAAATCTGTTTACACCGTCTTGACAACATTTTCTGCGACTGAGCTCGCCACGGAGTTTCGTCGTGAAGTGCGTTTTGATATTGGACAGGTGGCCCCATGGCGACCCAGTTCCTCGGAGAAACCTTGAAATATTTTTTTTTTCGCTTGGGTCCGATGCGCGCGCGCGCGCGAAGGACATTTGGAAACTGCATAAGCGAACCCTTTGTTTTTGGTGCTTGTTTCGGCAATGAGCGGGTGGGCTCGTAGGGATATTTTCCTTCAGATAGACTTGTCTCATCAAGCACAACAGTTTACTTTTGGTTTTAATACGGAAAACATGATTTACGAGGTGACCCAGTTTCTCGCCTATTTACATCACCTTGACGCAACATTTTTTTTCGCTAGGGCCCGCCAGGATGGGTGGAAGTGCGTTTTTGATATTAAACAGATGGCACCGTCGTGTTGGGGCTTGTCTCAAGGTGACCCAATTTCTCGTTACATTACCTTGACGCAACTTCCCCGAGAATAAAACAAAGCTCACCATTCTATAGTATAAACTCATTTCGGCCATGAAGCGCATTTTGATATAAAACAGGCGACCCCAACGTGTTGGAACATGCAACCGACTCAAGGTGACCCAATTTCACGGAGAAGACCTATTTACATTACCTTGACGCAACATTTTCTTCGACAGTGAATGCTCACCATTGCGGCCGCGCGCGCGCGTTCTGATATTAAACAGATGGCTCCAACGCGGCCTCATCCTCGAGGTGCCACATGATTTACGACCGCGTGGAAACAAGCGAGCCCCGACGTGTTGGCGCATGTAGCGTGGATGCCGGTTTATAAGCCGCGCGATCGCCTCAGGGGGGGAACAGTCTGCTTTCACTCGCTTCACAAGTAAGTTATTCCCTCCTTTACTTGTTGCACGTTTCTTACTGATGCGCGTTTATTTTCAGTGCCTCGGTGTGTGTTCTGCTTTTTTGATCCTCACGATATCGAGGATGAATCGGACGACGACGACGATTCTCGGGACGGCGCACCTCCTACACTGTCTGCTCACGTGATGCGATCGCACCCCGACGTGGATACATCCTTCCTGCCCTTCTTCCAGACTGACGCCGCATTTAGAGGTATCGTCAAAAGATTCACGCTATTGGCATCTGTTCACGATCAGGGAGTAGAGGGTTTGCGACAATATTTAATGAGTCACTTTCACGATATGCTCGCCATATTGAGAGCGCAAAGAATACCCTTTAGGTTTTGCATTTGTTCCGATGTTTTAATGGTGAGGGAAACTCGGGGGGAGATAACCGCGCACATAGCCCACTTTATGGCGTTTGCTCGCGAAGTCCACAGCGACGGAGCCGTCGCGAATACCCTAATGGACGCAATTCAGGAGTCCACGGGACGCGTAGAAAATTATCAGCGGGAAGGGAGCGGGTTCGTGTCCACCGACGTCCAAAAGGTTCAAATATGCATTTCCGCGGTGAAAACTAAAAAATTCGGATGCAAAGGGGCACTTCCCGATCATTTGGCTAAACGCAGGAACGTGCTGACGAATATTCATTTACCGGCACATAAGGAGGGTGAGTGTTTTAAATACAATACGCTTGCCCTCCTGCACCCGCAGGAAAGTAATTCGTGGAAAAAATGTGAAAACTATGCCGTGGAGTACTGGTGGCCTAGTCGCTTCCCCGTTTCCTACTCTGATCTGGACGAATTCGAAGATAAAAACAAGATATGCGTGTACGTATACGAGTACGTCGATCAGGGAGTGCACGTGTCGCGATCCCCAAAACTCGAGTATGAAAAGAAAATTCACTTATTGGCTGTAGATGAACATTTTTTCGGAATCAAGTCTCTCGAGCGCTTACTGATGAGAGACAACAGGCGTTTCGTATGCGAGCGTTGCACGCGCTCTTTTAACAAGGAAGAGAGCATGGCGAAACATCGTCGCCTGTGCGCGGACGTAAACGAAATCATATTGGAATTTTGCGAACCGGGCAAAAACTTTGTAGAGTTTACTAAAATACAGTACAAGCAGCAGTACAACTACGTCGTCGCGTTGGACACGGAGAGCGTACTCGCGCCCAGTGGTGTTGGCATGCAGCGTCACGTCACCTCGAGCTTTTGTGCCGTGCTCGTACGCACCCACCACTCCAAGGTGATGCGCATCAGGACGCACCACGGTGAAGATTCTGCGAGGCAGTGCGTCAGAGCTTTGATGGAAATGCGGGACGAGATGATCGCCCTGAACGCCTGCCCCGCGGAAATCGTGCTGAATGATGAGCAACGAGCGCGGCACAGAGCTGCCACCCACTGCGCGTACTGCGGGCGGGAGTTCGCGCAAGATGTATCCCGTGTCCGACACCACGACCATTCCAAGCGTTGTACTGCCGGCGAGACAAATTACATCGCGACGCTGTGCAACCCCTGTAACGTAGCGTGCACGACGCGGGAAAAACTGCCCATCATGGTGCACAATCTGGCCTACGATTTGGCCGGACTTCTGCGGGAATTTCACCTTCTCGGGTGGAAGCGAGCTCCCTTCATCGTGGCCAGTTCCATGGAAAAAATCCGATCGTTCGAAATTGGCACCTTCCTATTCAGACATACCATGCAGTACCTAAATTCGTCGCTGGGAGAGCTCGTGGAAACCGTCAAATCCATGGGGGGCGCAGAGGCGTTCCAATGCCTGAAGCAGGTATTTGGAGACGACTACGAAATTTTGCTTCGTAAAGGTGTATTCCCGTACAGCCACGTTAGCTCGTTCGCGGTCTATGACGAATTGGCTCTGCCGGCAAAATCCGCCTTCCGAAACGATCTGACGGGGGAGGATATAAGCGACGAAGACTATCAGTACGCGCTGCACGTATTTGAACGTTTTGGATGCTCGAATCTGAGGGATTATAATGCATTGTACCTGAAAACGGATGCCCTGTTACATGCTGACGTAATGCAGCACTTCCGGCGCCTGTGCTACGACGCGCGCGGATTGGAATTGCTTCATTGTGTTTCGCTGGCATCCTATTCGTGGCAATGCGCTCTAAATTACACGCGGGCAAAATTGGAGCTGATCATCGCCGAGGACATGTACCGGACCATCGAATCGGGTGTTAGAGGTGGACTCTGTCAGGCGAGCAGGCGTCATTTACGGGCTAACACCCGCTGTGCAGTGGCTACGACCCCGATAAAGAGGAGGTGTACATATCGTACATAGATTGCAACAATCTTTACGGATTCAGTATGATAAAGCACCTCCCAGTCGGCGATTTCGAATGGGTCGAGGATTTTAGCTCCGTGGATTTTATGCGTCATCCCACAGATTCGGACGTGGGATACGTGTACGTGTGCGATTTGGAGTATCCAAAATCTATCCACGCGCTGACGCGGTACTTCCCCCTGGCTCCCGAGAAGGCGGTCGTCCCGAAGGAATGGCTCTCACCATTCCAGCGAGGGCTCCTCGAAGAGTTAATGTATCAGCCGGCGAACAGCAAACTGCTCACGTGCAAGGACAAGGTCGAGTACGTTGTTCATTACGCGCTGCTCGCTCTCTATTGTAGACTGGGCATGCGGGTGACAAAAATTCACCGAATTCTAAAATTTCGTCAGGCACCATTCCTGCGTCCCTACATCGAGGACAATGTTGCCAGACGCGTCGCATCGAGCACGACGTTCGAGAAAAATTTCTATAAAATCTCAAATAATGCGGTCTTCGGGCGTACGTTGCTAAATAAATTTAATATGCGAGACATTCGAGTAGCCTTCGATGAGGAGACGGCGAGTCGCCTCGGGAGTCAGGCGGAATGCGCGCGAATGGAAATTTTGTCCCCCGATTGTGTCATGTACGAAATGCGCAAGAGAAAAGTGCGATGCGATTTCCCCCTGCAGATTGGCTTCACGATTTTAGAACTGAGTAAGTTAACCATGTACTCGTTCTATTATGAAACCCTGCTGAGCAAGCTCACCTGTCCGGTGATTACGTGCTACTTTGACGCGGATTCTCTGATCCTCGGCCTATTCTGTAAGGACTATGAAGATCAGTTACGCGCGATCGCCGACGACCATTTAGACTTGTCTTCCTTCGATCGTGATCATCCACTGTACAGCGAGAGGAATCGCGGTAGACTTGGCGCGTTCAAAAGTGAAACGGGTAGCGTACCCATCGAGGAAGTAATATGCCTGAAAGCCAAAATGTATTCCATCAAATTAGCCGGGGGAAAACAAATTGCAAGAGCTAAAGGGGTCAAAAAGAACATTGTGCGCAAACACCTCCTCCATGACACGTACCGCGATACCCTATTCAAGCACGCCAGCGTATCGCACGAACAGGTGTCAATAGTGGGAAAGAAACAGTGCATGTACACCATCAGAAATGTGAAGAGAAGTCTGATGGCGTACGACGACAAACGATATCTCTACAATGACGTGGACTCCTACCCGTATGGAAGCTGCGAATATGGTAAGCTCGAGTGGATGACGTAGATAGCGAGATTTCACCTGGCGTTCTTTCCCCCGCCGCCGCACAGATAATGCGGTGGATGAGTAGGAGTAGCGTCATTTGACCTGCGTCACTGGAAGGATGTGGTACCTCGTTCTCTTCTCGCTCGTCTCGTGCGCACTGGCGTTGGACGCCGGCAACTGTACGGCGAGCATCAAGCTGGAGAAGGATAAGCACACGTACGCGCACGAATGCCCCGGCGACATCTTGGCCATCAGAGAGTGGCACGTGGTACCTATGCGGTCCGGCATTAACCTGGACAGGAACGCTACTGGATCGTTGCGTACGTGCCTTCACTCGCTGGACGTGAGCGACAGCTACGAAGATATCCAGTGCACGCGGAAGTGCCAACTCACGGAGGACGAAATTTTTCTCAGCCGCTGTCCCGGAGACGTCTACATGATCCGTCACTTCCGTGGAACCACGCCCAGCATCAAGGGAATCAACCTCTCCAAAACTGCCATGCTTTTCCTCAAACATGTACTCAATAAACGTTGAAAGGTATTTTTTTCCCTGTCTGTTCGATCTCATAGAGCTATCTGAGATAGGTTAGAACCATCTGAAGCCGCCGCCGCCGCGCACCGTCTGGTGGCAGGCCAATCGGTATAAGTTTGAACATCTGAGATAGGGCCGCAACGGGCCGTCTGGTGGGTGCCAGTGAAGGCAGTGGCGGCGGCCAATCAGATGGGGGGCTGGGAGAGTGCGCGGACCGGCTTAGAATGGATCAATCAGATGTGTAAGTTTGGACATCTGAGATAAAGCCGCAGCGGGGTCGCTGCCGCCGCGCCTGGACCAATCAGCGGTCGCGCCGGCCAATCAGCGTGAAGCCCGCTGGGGGCGGGGTGGAGTCAAGTAATGAACATAAACGGGCGGGGGCGGAGCTATGGTGAACCAATCAACGCGCGATCAGTAGCGGTGGGGGGCGCGCGCGCGCGGAGCCAAGTAATTAGCATGAAGGGGTGGAGCTACGGTAAACCAATCACTGCTCAGTCAAGGCTTAGCATGAGCCAATCAGCGTGTGAAGTGGGGGCGGAGCCAATTAATTAGCATGAAGGAGCTACGGTCAACCAATCAAAGATCAGTAGGCTTAGCATGGGCCAATCAACGTGTGAAGTGGGCGGAGCTAATGGCGGCCAATCAGATGGCTTTGGATTTGGCTTGTGTTGGCTTAGAACTGGATTGTGTTGGCTTAGAATCGGCCATCTTGGATTAGAAAAAAGATGCCGTTATAGCGCTCGGTTCTTGTGCCGCTCGGTTCTTATGCCGCTCGGTTCTTATGCCGCTCGGTTCTTATGCCGGCACCGTTATTAAGCCGTATTAAACTATACTACTGGCAGACTTCGCAAAATCAGAGGAGAACACCGTAGTTATACAATCCCTCTTTTAGAAGTCAACGGGCAGGTGTGCGGAAGCCTACAAGAACAGGCGGATGCGCTCGGACAACATTTTGAACGCATATCTGATCCATCCCATTACAGTCCCGAATTTCTTAGAGTAAAAACAAACGCTGAAAAACGAAAAATTCCAATGAGTGGAGTCCCTTTTACAGGGCCTTTGATTTCCTGAGAGACGTTGGTGTTATTAGCCTTTTGTAGTCTTACACGTATACACTCATCTTTTATTAGTCATCGTGTTTACTCTTAAATACCATAACATCACCACTGTCTCAACCATACTTCGTTTATGGTGTATTATGATCTTTGTTGTCAATGCGCCATTAAACTCCCAATCATCATCAACCATGCCCCTGCCGTTTTTGTGCGTATGTTTAGATAATGCCGACAGAAGACTGGTTCTTTTCCCCCGTTTTACTGATCATGATTCCACACATGTTGTTACAGAAGTGACGAGACGCCCAAGCCGTTTTTGTGCGTATGTTTGGTAATGCTGGCTAATGACGAAAGAAGTCTACTTTTTTGTGGTTTCTTTAATTAAACTTTTGGTGGCAGCGTACCGCTGTCAATCGACTGGCCGCGCATCATCTTTCCATGTGAAACCAGGAGACGCATGCAACTGACCACAGCAGGCTGCGAAATTAATGCACATGACATTTATTGCAAGGAACTGCATGGACAGGCTTTTGTTGGCGATGACAACGGTACATGTGGTCGAGGGCGGTCCTCTAAAACCCGTGCCGTAATGCCTCGGTGGTGGAGTCCACGTGCCTGAAACAAGAAAGGAAGCGAAAAGGAAAGGGAATCCGTACTTCTTCAGCCTAACCGCAATGAAAGCGCCAGTTGGTCCGCTGGCATAATGATTGCCTTCTTCATGGACGAAGAACAGTCCTATCCGCCACCTGGACAGAGCGTCCTCTAGCGGTTCAGGCTCCGCCGAGGATATGGGCCCACTTGCATAAATGTCGAGGGGACGATCTGTGCATTAAATTGAACTATAATGGATGTTAGGTGGCCCAAGGAACAACCAGCAAAACGCCGCGGTGCTTTATATTCTCCGAATTTCGAGGGCTAGCGTCGATGAATTTATGCATGTTAACCCAGGATCTGGCAGCTAGAAAAGAAAGGGATCGCTCCAGATCCAAAATGAGGCATGCAAACAAGAGATGAGGGAAAAGACAAACACATGAACAACGATATATACAATGTCACGAGCGACGCGCTAGCTACGCTGCCCGGTGCTGCTGCACAGGTTCTACTGGATTGAGCACGCCCAGGGCAGCTTGACACCATGTCCCGAAGTAACAGTGGACGCCACACATACCATATTAACAAAAATTTGTCACCTGCTACTGTATGAAGAAGATAGTGTTCGTATGCTGTATAGGGAAAGGAACAGCAACAGGACTTAGCTCCGAATTCTGGGTCCGCCCTCGGGAATTTCTAGCGCCGAGTGCACGTCAAGGGGCCTTCCATTTGATTCTAATAGTGCACTCGACTACAGTGCTAACCCTTGTTAGCAGTCGGGTGGAGTATTTGAATCAAAGGGATTACCCATTGACGTTCACTCTATGCTAGAAATTCCCTAGGGCGGACCGAGAATTCGGGGGTTCGTGTGCTGTAACGTATGCGCCGCGCGACCACGATGATGATGACTGGGCTTGGTATGACCTGCAAGGGAAGGGATCCGGTAACCAGTGTTGGAGAATTGACGACTGGAAAGTTATAGATGTTCGTCAGAGCGGACAGAGTTTCCACTGCACCTCTTGCTGCATTAGGACGCCAGTAAGGTTCATCTTGTACGGTTGATGTGGCCCCTGAGTGAGTGAGTTATAGTGACTCTGGCCATGTACTCACCTCCGATAAAGTGTCAACCTACGGACATTCTTGCCGGGTCGGAACTGGAATGCTTGGTGAACTGACGCCTGACCCAGGCAGAAATCTGGAATGGGACCATTTCAAAATGGTTTAACGAACTGGTCCCACTCTGGTAAAGGTCCCACTCTGGTCCCACCCTAGTAATGGTCCCACTCTGGTCCCACTTGCCAAGTGGTCCCATGGGGGACCAGTTCGTTAAACCACTTCAGAATGGGACCACTTCAAAGTGGTTTATTGGACAGGTCCCACTTTGAGTGTGTCCCACTTAGTGACTGGGACCAGTTGAAAGTGGAACCAGCTTCACGATGGTCCCACTTGAACTGGAACCAGTGGAATTGATCCAGTGGTCCGGGATCCGGCCACTTAGCAGCTGGGGCCACTGAATGCATGACTGAAAATAATGCGTAGAAATGCAGATATTGCTCAAGTAAACACCGTTTATTCTGCTAAAAGCATACACTGAGCAGAAAGAAATAATCAATACATCTCTACATGTTCATACTACGTAGTATAAGTCTGATCACTCACTGTGTCTTGACAAAGCATATGCCTGACTGTGCGATGCACTCACGGAATACAGGGAGCTTTCGTTCGTTGGCCACCTCACATCTTGTATTTTCTTAGAGAAGATGACACATGACACTCCTGTTTTCCATGCGGGTCGCGACACCCCCTTCCTCTTCACCGTACGTTCGGAATCTTCTTATCCTGTTTCTCTTCAAGTTCCTCCTAAGTTTCTCAAATGAAACATCTATTTAATAGTAATCAAAACATCACGGTCATCACTCATACCTGCAAACATTCGCGACGTGCAGTCCGATTGGCGTTTCACAGTGCGTTTTGCCCCTACGCCGTTTACGTCTTCTTGGCGTCCGGGAAATCGACAATGTGTTGCATAGGAACCATTGTCATCGCATTGTCTTACAAAGCCCACTAAAACACACGTAAATACTGCACAGGAGATACATCATCCTTGCGACGGCAACTGAAGACCAAACCAACTTGTTGCGACGCGTTCAAGCACCAACTGCCATGCCACCTGCCACTCTCGCCCTCTCCTCTCCTCTCCCTCTCGGGTCTCGCCGTTTGAAGTTTCAATTTGTAGCTGCCGTAGCGTCTTCACATTGCATCAGCCTCTGCAGTTACCTTTTCTTTTTTCGTTGTCTTTCTTCTAGTTATTTAGCTTAATTTTTGTTGTTGTTGAGATGTATTTTTTACCTTTCTCTGGTACTTTATATGTTATGATATGCACCTTCAGATGAGAATATGTGCTCGAATTGGAGTTACAGGGATACAGCATATATTTGATCGCAGACGCACGCACCTGGATAAACAGCAATAAAAAGAGATCATGCATGTGCTAAAATAGATCAGAGTAATAGATCTAACAAAACCAGAAGGATATATGGCAAGTGTGGACAAGATGAAATCTCAAAGGGGAAAGCTGGGAAGCTGCCCAACTTGGAGTCTCAAGTGACCATTCTGGGAACAAAATGGTACCTGTGAGGCTCCAGCTGGAAGTGCTGGAACCATCTGAGCCCAAAATAGAACCCGCTTAAAGCCAGAGTGGGAACCACACACCACTTTGCACCCTTCTGGGCCCAGAATGGAACCCACTTAAAGCCAGAGTGGGAACCACACACCACTTTGGCACCCATCTGGGCCCAGAATGGAACCCGCTTAAAGCCAGAGTGGGAACACTGCACCACTTTGGGACCCATCTGGGCCCAGAATGGAACCCGGTTAAAGCCAGAATGGGACCACTAACGCCACTTGGGGACCCATCTGGGACCAGAATGGAACCCGCTTAAAGCCAGAGTGGGACCATTAATACCACTTGGGGACCCATCTGGGACCATTCAACTGCAAATGGAACCACTTGGGGACCATTCGGGAACCAGTCCTGATTTCTGCCTGGGGAGGAACACTTTCGAGCGTTGTCGCATTTTCAAATACAGTGAATAAGAAGAGAGTGTTCGTAACGACAAAAGTATTTCCCGTGACTGTGTGACCTACGGTGCATCGCCAGAATGAGAAGAAGATGCTCATCTGTGAAACGCACGCACTCGTGGACTTCGTCCGCCTCCAGAAGTAGACTGCGTGTGTGCTTTGCAAGTTCGAACTTGGTTTGGTTGCTGTCTGTTCAAGGAACGAAACGTCCTGTACGCACGGTGAATATATGAGTCAAACATTTGAGTTTATACGTTGCATCAATAAATATGTATTTAGCCTATCAAAAACGTCTTAGTTATCTTGAAATAACGGGCGCCAGGTATGAAAACCAGTAGAAGTCAATGGCAGCCAGGGCCGGCCGAAAGCCGAGCCAAACTGAGAGGTTGCTGATTGGTTGGCTGCTAGGCATCACGACGCATTTTCATTGGTCGTATGTCCAATGTTGCCTGAATTATCTCAAACTATGGGCTCTATGGGGAGCTGTGGGCGCCTGTCACTACTGCTCAGTCGACGTTGGAGCACCGGAGGTGAGCTGTCGCGTGTTGTCGTCGTCCCTGCTTCGGGTGTTTCGTCGTGGCGTTGGTTGCTCGGACTGTTCTGACTGTGTGTTTGTGCCTTGCTAGTGATGTCTGGACCTGTTTCTGTGTGTGTACACCTTGGAAGATACGTCCAGAAGCCGCTGGATGTCGTGAATAGAAGGTTAGTTGTGACGCTGTTGTGTCATGATTCATGCACCTTTTGCTTGGTAACATTCCTAGCATCTGGGTTCCTATTACTTTATGCACTGAGCGCGATTGCTACCCCCTTGATTCCTGTTACCTTGTGCTCAACTCAGTGTGCTTGTTGCCGTAGTCGTTAACCGATATCGTCACTTAACATCGGGTGAAGATGTCACATGTGGTGCTCCAGTGGCCTGTTACTAATGTGGAATCTTTGAATTTCAGACGCTTTTGACAGATTTGTTTCATTGCACAGGACAAATGGGCTGTCGCACTCCCGGCGTGGGAAATGAACACACACATCGCTGAGATCTTAAAAGACACATAGTAAGTTAAGCTATAGATCATTGCAAATCTTTTTACTGAGTTGTGTTTACTGCGAAACAGGTAGGGTGTGCACTTCACCCATGCAACTCCAACATATGCTTCATGGCAGTGCAAGCTTTTACTACCGTGCCCTTGAATGTAACAAGCCAAATAAACTGGATAACAGAGAAAAGTTTCCTGGTTCTTTTGCCACTATGTTCGCGTAAAGATATTCAGCTTTTCATACCTACATTTTTCTAGGATCTGTACTGCTTTCATAATGTATCCTCCCCTTTGGTGCTTTGTGTGTAGGTGGATTTTGGTTCCCCACTATGTGTCTCTGGATGCACCCTGTATGATCTTCACTCCGCATCGTTATACGAATACGAACGCTACCCGATCAGCGGCTGCCTCGACGTGGTACATAACCTTATGCTCTCAGGGTCCCGTATAAGCGGTCTCATAATTCCGTTGTGGCTCACACAATCATGTGAATATATGGCCACATGTGAATTGTATGGGACACATTTATACGGGATTGTTGGAGATGGAGTGGCAGGAATTTTGGACCACACAAAAGGATAACAAGTTGCACATGATAAAACCCTATGTGAGAAGACCCGGGCCAAGTCCATCAAACCGTTTACAAGATACATTAGCCTCCCGACTGAGAATTGGGCACACGTACTTGACACATGGCTTCTTACTCCGACATGAGAACCCTCCTATATGTGTGCATTGTGGTGTCCAGCTGACCATTTTACACATTCTCTGTACATGTCCTTCTTTTGAGGAGCAACGCAAGAAACACTTTCAACAATTTTATAAGTATTGCCTGCCTTTCCACCCTAATCGGTGACGAACCAGTTGTGCCATTCCAAAAAGTGTTGCACTTTTTAGAAGACATTAATATTCTCAATAGGCTTTGAGGTTTTAATTTGTCCATTTTAGACTACCACAGTTTGTTTTATTTAGAAACATAGTTTTTGTTTAATTACATCAGTATATTTTTTAAACTCAGTGGCCTCACCAGCATTTGGCGCATTATGGCCATAGTTGTCGATGCGCCATAAAAATCCTAATCATCATCATGTTGGATATGGAGATTCTCGTATGGGTCATACGGGCCGTATGAGGACCCCGTATGGTCTTTATAACCCATATGTCCATATGACACATAACTCCATGTTCAATAATGCCGTATATATGGGGCCCGTATATATTCGATATGGTTTTTTTTTTCAATAGGGATAGTTTATTGCTTTTTTTTTAAATGAAAAGAGCAATTCCCTTTCAAAAGTCATTCACGGGGATGCTCACACTAGGTCTTCTGCTTCTTTGGCCGTTTTATTTCGGTGTTCGGTTCAGTGTTCGGATTTTCGGCCTTCTCATTGCTCGGCCTTATCATTTTTCGGCCTTTTGGCTTTCGGCCTTCTGACAATTCGGCGTTATGATTTTTCGGCCTTTTGACTTTCGGCCTTATGATAGTGCGGCGTTATGATCTTCGGCCTTTTGATAGGCTTCCGCGGAGCACAAAGGTGACCAGTGGGACCGTGAGAACGTGAAGACAGAGGTGGGGGGGTCTCAGGCAGGAGAGACTAGAGTCAAACGAAGAGAATATGGAAAGAAAAATGGAGAGTTGTTTTACAGTTTGCATGTGTGCGTGTTTATCATTATTTTATTCTATTTTATGCGAGAAATGACATTTACGGGTTAAATAATTGTAGTGGGCCCGCGTGGATGTTCAAACCGTGCGGCTTCAGAGACTGGAATCTTGCGATTAAAAAGGATTAGCGATTTTTGCGCTTCATGTCACTGTTATAACCCGATTCAAGGATAACGATTTTGAGGTCTGTATCCAAAGCGTGTCCAGGGAGTTAAAATGCGTAGAAACTGGTGTAGTATGGTTATTAACAATATCGGACTTATGGCCGTAAAACCTTTCCCTCATGGTGTTCGAGGTTTCTCCGATATACTGAATACAGCATTTAGTGCACATAATAAGGTAACATATGTTAAAAGATTTGCAGTGCAACCCCTGTCGAATTTAACTACTGACGAACTAGCTCACGCTCTGACGCGAGAAGAGGTGCTCACACTCAATCGTTTTTCTTCCGATAAGCTCGCCCAAGTACAGCGTACGAAGTGTAAGAAAGCTTGTCGTGATAATATCCACCTTACCGACATTTCCAACCTTAATCTATGTACTGCTTTATTAGACCAACCACAGACCTCTGTAGGCCCACCGCTAAATGTTGTTTTTAACCTATCAGACGTTACTTTAAGCAAAGCTGAAACTAGCGTTTTATCCAAAGCACTGAGTTTTGTACCCACTCCTCATGGTATTGATGAATTTGAAGTTCTAAACGATCTCCAAAATTTAGGTAGACGAATGCATTTGCAAACATTTTTTCACGGCAGTGCACATACTGAAGTAACGCCATTTAAGAAACCTTCCGACTGGACCCCTGACCCATCAAAAACTAGCCCTATGATCGACAATTATATTAAAGCAGTATCCGATGACATTAAAAGCCTTCTTAACAATTTTGATAACCGGAGATCATTTCATTTATCTAAGGAAGAACGGGTAGCATTACGGAATCTTAAATCTCGTGATGACATCACAATCAGGCCCGCTGATAAAGGCGGAGGAATTGTCGTGATGAATACTTCAGACTACATCAGCAAAGCAAATGAGCACCTCAGTAATTCTAGTTTTTACACGCCTCTTGACTCTGACCCCACTCCACTATTTTGTCGCACAATTAACCAGAAGATCAGCGCACTAATCTCTAACGATTCAATTCCACGTAACATTGCGGAGTGCATTAGACTCAAAAATGTTACACCAGGTTCATTTTACCTATTGATTACAGTACACAAGAAAAATAACCCCGGCAGGTCTATAACATCGGGAATAAACACACCCACTCCTTTTAGATCATTGTATTAAACACGTTCCTCCGCTTCTCCCCTCTTACGTAAAAGACACCAATGACTTTCTCATTAAGGTCAATTCGACAAATAAGCAGAACAGCGATTTCAGCAACGTCATCTTGGCTACAATGGATGTTACATCCCTTTATACAAATATACCACACGATGAGGGTCTCGATGCGGTGAAAGTTTTTCTTGAATCTTTCCTGTCTGAAGTTCTCCAGAAATCAGCTGCCCTCTCGCTTCTTGAGCTTGTGCTCATGTATAACAACTTTATATTTAACGAGAAACATTTTGCACAAATTCAAGGTGCAGCAATGGGATCACGCGTGTCTCCTAACTATGCGAATCTTTTCATGGGGCAATTTGAAGAAAAAACATTAGCATCCTTCCCGATCAAACCTTTAGTCTTCTTAAGGTACATTGACGACATTTTCATCGTATGGTCGGGTGACAAACCATCCTTAATTGCGTTTTTCGAGCATTTTAACACCGTACATCAGGCCATCAAGTTCACTTTTGACTTTTCTCAAGCATCAGTGAATTTTCTAGACGTGACTGTCTCTATACAGTCTGGTAAGCTGATCACGAGCCTATACAAGAAACCCACTGACAAACGCCAGTACCTTCATTTTGACAGCAACCATCCTAATACTCAGAAAAGCAACGTCTTATTTGGTCAATTCACATGTCTAAAACGGATATGCTCTAACCCAGAAGATTTTGAGGCATGCGCTGAAGAAATGTCGAACGATTTTAGAAAACGAAATTACCCTCCCAACCTTTTAGACAATGCTCTCTCCAAGTGCAAATCTCTAGATCGGGATAAATTACTTTCAAATGAACCGCGGCAACAAAATCGCTTATCCTTCGTTACCGCCTATAACAAAGCATTGAGTGGCGCAGGATCCATCTTCACCCGCCACCTTAACATACTTCACAGCGACGAAAGACTTAAAATAATCTTTCGTGCTCCCCCCCAATATCACATTCCGCCGATCACGTAACATTCGTAACTTACTAGTTTCATCCCGTCTATCCCGACCAAATCCTGGTTGTTCCCCTTGTGGTAACAAACGCTGCCAAACATGTCATTTCATTAGCCCATGTACATTTATCTCGAGCACCACAAATTCTTTTACTTTCGAAATCCGACAGGGGTTGCACTGCAACTCTTTTAACATATGTTACCTTATTATGTGCACTAAATGCTGTATTCAGTATATCGGAGAAACCTCGAACACCATGAGGGAAAGGTTTTACGGCCATAAGTCCGATATTGTTAATAACCATACTACACCCGTTTCTACACATTTCAACCTCCCTGGGCACTAGTGATGTGTCAATCGCGAATGATTCGATCACAGTGAACGAATCACCGGACTGAACTGTAGGTGTCGATTCTTCGATCACGCAACTCTCAGTTCAACAGTTCACCAGCTCACCCTGTAAGACCACATCCACAATCGCCATAACAAGCACGAACATGCATAAAAACAGCGGCGATAGCTGCTGCTTCTTGGCCGTCGCGCCATCTGTGGACGTTGTTGCCTACTCGAATGCTGGGCGTGGCGGAGGCGGCGGGAGGGCGTACTGTCGTACTGTTGAGGGAATCAGGAATCAGTGGAACAAGTTCGTAAAGAGGTTCGTAAGGTGAGGGAGAGACCCATGGAGGCGCGGGGGCGTGGGTGTTTCGTTCGTACCGAGAGAGTTCGAAGGAATCGAGAGTCGGTGAATGACGAACTAAGCAGCTGAATGCTGAATCGCCGGGAGGGAGAACGAGCTGGAGGCCAGGAGTGAGAAAGGGGTATCGAAGCTGCAGTTTGCGGTGTGGTAGTGTGTAGTTGCTGCGCTGTTCGGTTCAGAGAGGCTCCACAACGCCGTTGGTTGTTTGCAGTCGTGGCTCTCGCTCTGCCGCTGTCATATCGCCGAATGACGGAGGGCGCCTTGTCGTGCCGCCGTGGCTAGTTTACCTCAAAGGCTCACACTAATGGGTTTTTGGATGACTTGCAATACAGGACCACTGTGTGTGTTTCTTTTTTTAGTCTGCGTGTGCGTGTGTGGCAGGGCTTCCTGTGCTTGTTCATCCCGTCCTCTCCTTGTTGAATATAGGTGGACGGGACTTCGTTCACTTCAGAGGGTGGGCTGTCTAATGCTCGTCAGCGTGCACAACTGCGGTTTGCCCGTGTGGTCTTGTTTTCTTCGTGTTGATCAGCGCAATATGCATCACTCTGCTCTGCGTGTTGATTGATTTGTAAAAAGGAAAAAAAATGGAGATGTTAGTCTCGAGCCACTCGGGACTGGCTACTCCAGGACGCGTTATTCAGAAAATAAAGTTTTTATTTGATCCCGGAGAATGGAAAACAAACGTGCCTAGAACTTCGAAAACATAAAAACGACCAGTCTACGTCGCGTACAAACATAAATCACAGTATTTTTACATTGCTGGACGAGTGTTCTTCGGCAAAATAGGTAAAACCACTTTCGCACATAAAGGTGATACGCGTATGATCCTACTGCATGTTTACGTTAAGAAACAGCACTTTGGACACCTTGCTGTGTGCTATCCGGTTCCTCCTTTCTGTAACAATTTGTCCGGCCTTAGAAAAGATCCTCTCACATGGCACAGACGTTGCCACAACGCACAATTTGCTTTTCATTATCTTAAAAAGGCGTGGGTAGACGTGCTGCCTTTTCCTCCACCAAGTGAGGGGGTTCTGTTTCCTCTCAAGTGGTGGCTCCTGCAGATAGTTGTCGAGCTCGAGTATACCAGCCGCTGTAGGGTTCGCGCAGGTCAGTACGAGTGACATGGCTGTGTCGAATTCGTACCATAGCGGATCTTCTGGATCTTGCGCCCGGGACTGGTCCGCAGGTGCATCGCTGTAGTCCTGGGGGACTTCTACTGCTGTTGCCTGTGCCGACAGCGAGCGGTAGGCAATCTCGAATGCGGTCTCTCGCTGGAATCCGTGTCTCCTAAAGCGGGGATCCATAGCGGTTGCTTCTGCCCCTTACGAAAATAAACGTATCCTTTCAATTGACCGTCAATTGACTAAAAATCAACGTATGCCAGTGAAATGTCAATTTACATTTAATCTATGGGTGACTGTTTCTGATCTCTTTCTTATTGATAATTGGCCGGTGTCTTTATATTGACTGGCGATTGCTATTTTCGATTGAGACTAGGCACTGTATTCACTGACTCTTGTATGACTTGTTATGGACTGGTGACTGAGTATTTTAAATTGAGAATAGGCTCTGTGTTTATTGACTCTGACTGTGTTACGCGGTGCCTGCGAAAGCTGCAGGTGCCCTGTGCCCTCTGAAACAACTGGTACGACATCCCTAGACACATTGTACCTCTCGAGTTCCCTAACAGAAAAATGACCTCCAGGCTTCGCAAAAAAAGGAAACTAAAAGAATAAAATGCTCCAAGCACATCGAACATGAAACAAAATTTTATTGGCTTGCATATACCTTTAAGTTGCATCCAGTACATCATCGTTTGCCGAATGGAAAGCATACACGGTTCACTAATCCCAACACACACACATGGAGCACACGTTGCACGGACTAACAACCCATCCGATGTACCAGGCAGGCAGTCCTCCAAACGTCGAACACACAATCCTCGAAACTTCGAACACGCTGGCGCTGCAAAGCTCTATCAATATCATCCTTAGGGACGACAATGTGACAGTTCCTGAAAGGAAATGGCCGATGAACAATCGTCCAAGCAAGTGGCACCAAATCACGCTATGATGTGAGAAGCAGTTGCAATTTTGCACACGTATGTGTGACCGTTGAGACAGGAAACAACCTGTAAAGAAACCGAAGTGAATATCACGCTGGTATTGTTCCAACGTGAATGCTGGAATAGTACAGCATTTTTTAACTCACGGCCTTGCAATCGACAGTCCAACGGTCACCTATAACGAAAGAATAGGCTTGAACGTACATCGTCGCTTCACCGATGCAGCCGATCCTCTCCTGCCGCCATTTGCAATGCGTCCACCGTCTACAACAGAATGTAATTCGATGGTTAAACACAAGTAAAACGCAGGCGTCGTACGATGCATCACAGCTAGGTTGACTTACCTTAAGCAAACATTAAACCTGTACTTCAAAAGCAAGGTTGTCTTCCTTCTCAAAGGCGAGGTAGCAGCGCAGACAACGGGCGAGAAAGCGGGAAATAATGCACTGCGGAAGAATACGCGGTGCCATGTCACTCCTCACCGGCGGAGCGCGGAGCAACGTAGTACGCTCCAACGAAGGCACACATATTCAGCCGGCACACGCATTATTAAACAAGCACAAGAGTACACGGTTCAGGAGGCACACATATTATTCAGCGGGTACAAAGGCGTTTCATACCGACGTGACAGCTTTGTACCTGCTGAAATTTGGCGATGGGGATCGCTGTGCTTGCTTTTCATAACCGTTACTGCTACGCTTTCTCTGTGCAAGCATACAGATACAAACAATTGTGCTGGAAAACCAAACAAGTGGACAAGTTTTGTTTCTTGGTACCAGATGTACAGAGACTTGGAAAATTTTGAAAAGTAACGAAGAATCCAATTTACTGCCAGTTGACTCATGGGAATTAGAATGCTGTCAGTCCGTGTCAACTGTTTGTGAATTGGCTTTTTATTGTCTAAAGTCAATAAAAAGTAAAAGAAAGTAGGAAGTCGATACGGTCAATAAAAAGGAAGTCGATTGTCAGTGAAAATTAAATTTTCATTTTTGTAAGGGGCTAGAAGCCTTGTTACCTCTACATCTCCGAATCGCTTTGCCAGTTGCTCCGAAAGCATTTTCACCATTTTTTTGCAGTCTTCCGGCAGGCCGGGGTCTTCCTTGGCATTATCCACGTGGGTAATGAGTGCTCGGGCAAGCAGTATTCTTTTTGACACCGTCACACTTTTTTCACTGCTCATCTCGGTAGTCACCGCCAAGAATGGCTTCAGGATGTCGCATGATTTCTCTATGACTGTCCATTCCGTTTGAGACAGCTGTTCAACACCCGCGTCTAAGATGGCCAGAGTGGATAGCACTGCATCCTTCAAATGCACTATCATTGAAAACATTTCGTACGTCGAATTCCAACGGGTGGGAACATCTTGTTTCAACTTAAGCACCGTCATTCCCATTTGTTGCTGCATTGCTTGTAGCCTTGCTAATCCATGCGAGCTGTGCTTAAAAGAGCGAACTATAGCCTTCACTTCTGCTTGTACGCTACTTATTTCCCGTACGCCGGCTTGCACGACCAAGTTTAGCACGTGTGCGAAGCACGGATTGTGACGCCAACCACACGCACGAATTGCAGCAGTGACATTGGCCGCACTATCGCTTACTGCAGCGCAAATCTTGTTCTGGATGTCCCACTCTGTCACCACTTTCTGTAGTTCACTTGCGATATTTTCAGCGGTGTGGCGCTCATTATAAGAGAAACAGTCCAGAAGGTATGACTTCACCTCACAGTTTTCATCGATGAAGTGTGCAGTCAGTCCAATGTAACTTTCGTTTGTCATTGACGTCCAACCATCTGTCGTTAAGCAGACTGCCGTTGCGCTTCGTAAATGCATTCTTACCTGCTCCGCCACCTTTGCGTGCAGTTGTGGAAGGAGGGTCGACGACAGCGGTTTCCTCGTTGGTAGCCGGTAATTTGGATTTAGCGCGTAGACAAACTGCTTAAAGTGCTCACCCTCGACAAGGGAGAATGGGTGATACTCCTCGACAATAAGTTTGACCAGCTGTTCGTCTAGCTTTGCCGTCTTACTGAGTGTCAGCGCTCTGTTCATGCAGTGAGAAATGGTAGCTTGCTGCTGGGTTTCCCATCGGTGTCCTCGGGCAATAGGTAGGGGACGTGGAGGAGCGGACTGTCCTGAAGTGGACAAGGATAAAGATGACAGTCCCGAAAGAACCGAAGGTCGGGCACCGGATTCATCCGGAGAAGGGTGTGAGGGTTCCACTGGGTCGTCAACAACCTCATCGTTACCTTGTTGTTGCGATGCCCCCAGGACCGGGTTCGAGCGCAGGAGAGATGCGCCAGGGTGCTTGACTCGGACATGCCGCCACAAATTTGCCGTTGCTCCTCCACGGTAGGAAAGAGCATTTCCACAAAAGTTGCGCTTTGCAGTTTCACCTTCGGGAACGGAAAAGAGGGTCCAAATTGCACTTCGCTTTCGTGACGGACCACGTCCTTAGTGTGCCTGTGCCATGTTGCAAAAGTGAGAGAGCGCGGACAATCCGTTTTGGTTAACGGATTCCAGGCAGCAGTGAGAGGGATGCTTGATCCAGGAAGACGTGAAATGTCTTACAACGAAGTCAACACAGCATCAAAGTGACATGAGGATGAAAGACAACAGTCAAATCGCAGATCGGACCTTTAACTCTTTGAACGCCGGCGAGAGCCAGGAGACGCTTCTTGATCTCTCCACTCGCCACTCTGGCGCCGTGCACGCGGCCCGTGGGAGGACAGCGCATACGCGCATACAGTTCACGAGATTCGTTTGCACTTTCCAGGTTCGAGGGTCGAGATTGTCGGATTGTCCGACTCATCGCCGTTTCCGGGGTACCACAGAGAACTGTCGTTCGAACCGTCGCCTGCTCGTCCAACCAGCGATGCCTTTTGTTTTTACCGGGACATCGCCACCGTCTGCAGCAGCGTGGTTTTGTTTTGGTCTGTGTTTGCTCGCGTGGTGAAGTCAGGCCCCCACAGCTCCCCCTCTTCGCGGCTCTAAAAAAATGTTTGCACGTCATAAACACGTGGTATTACTCCGTCAGGCATCATAGTTGATACCCATTGGCCGAAGGACATTGCGCGCTCCGCTATTGGTTGGCAACGTTTCAAAAGAGCATTCTTTTGCGGGCTGCCTGTCTGGCGGGCAGTTACGAGAAGGGAAGGGAGAGAAGTGGCAGCGGCGTCTCGCGTCTCGACGATGTCAGTTGACACCACGGTATGATGGCATTGTTCAAAGAGAAGTCCCAGATTTGTTTGTTTGTCAAAGTGACTCAGCGCGTGTTGTGATGTTTCCCCGACACAAGTATCCTACGTACGAACATTCTCTCGAGTTCAGAACTGGAATTGAGTGCTGAGCTGACGCCTGAGGAACACTTGTGAGCGCCGTCGCATTTTCAAATTCAGCCACAACGGAGACAGGATTCGGTGTCCGTGCGACAAGTATTGCCCGCTTCGTTGAAACCTTCGCACTGCAACCAACGAAAGGAGATGCTCACCGTGAAATCGTGTGAGCGTCGCTCACTTCTGGGACTAGAGTGTGTGTGTGTTTTTCGAGTTCGAACTTGGTCAAAGAGCGCAACGATTTGGACTCTGTAGGCACGGTGAATATTTGTGTCAAACTATTGTATTAGTACGATGTTTCAAATAAATGTGTATTTTGTCAAAAATTTGCCTAGTTGTTCTGGAATACGGAATAACAAGCGTCGGGCATGAAAACCAGTAAAAGTAAAAGCCGATGGTAGCCAGTACCGGGCCGAAAGGCGAGCCAAACTGAGAGACTCCTGATTGGCCGAAAGGTAGGCATCATAGTTCGTTTTCATTGGTTGCATGACCAATGTTGCCTGAATTATCTCAAACTATGGGCTCTATGGGGAGCTGTGGGAGCCTGGTGAAGTGGTGATGGTGGAATGCTGCTCTTTGGGATGCAGTGATCTCTGGACGTTTCAGTGAAGTGCATTTCGTCGTCCGATGTCTGGCTAGAAACATCAGGTTAGCATCGGATCGTGTGTTTTGACTGTCGGTCGACAACACCTGCCTTGCTGTTTTGAGATCACTTGCTGCGATCGATTGGATACATGTAATCGACGGTGATGCTGGGTTGCCGCGACAGTATTCCACTCTGTTTTCGACGCACCTCGCAGATGAAGCCCTCGACAGAGCGAGGCCGTACAGGCACACGAATGCCAAAGCATCGTCACGTCTGCAGAGAATTGTCCTGGATTTCGAGCCATGTCGTTCGTGCACGTTTCGTACGGAAGAGAACAAACCTATGTGTGCTTCCTGGGAATATCAGATAGTGCAGTGAAACGATTTGTCAGGAGGACAAGCATTGCCGCCCCACACGTCGTCTCACGTTTCACAACGCAGGCTGCATAAATAGCGCATGTAGAACGTGTTTAATCGGAAGTATACTAAATAAAACCAACAATCAAGGCTGAAAAAGGTCCTGAGATGATCCAGACGAGCAACAACCGCTTGTCTGTTTGGCCGCCGATCACGGGAACCGCCATGTTTTCAATCCCTGTGGGTGTGATGCTCTCCGCTTCATGATCAGTGTTCGTGTGGTTCGAGAGTGAGAGAACTGATTAGCTGAATGGCTGAGTCAGAGTTGGATCAAGTTGAACAGAGAGCAACGAGATCGGAGAACTATAGTGAACGGGGTTGTAGCGGTGGCGCTCTTTGAGTTGTTTGTTGAGAAATGTTTTTGGATGCAGTAGGCTCCTGTGCTCGTGTGTATGTGTCGTCTCTTCGTTGTTGTGCTCGCTGGGGCATTGGTGTGCTGTGGCCGCTGTGGCTTTATGAGTTGGCTCGCTGTTTACGACTCGCGCTCTGTCATCGTTCATGAGTTGATGTGATTTGGGAGCTGTGGACTCCTTGTGCACGGGATGGAAGACTGTCTCAGGCGGTAGGTATTCCTTCTTTTACCGTTTTATGTGGTCGTGTCATGTCAAGCATTGAGGGACGCGGCGTAGCCCGTCCGACGACGAAAGCTTTCACTGACACAGCTGTCACCGGTGAGCACGCATTCCAGCAGACAGCAGCCACGATGTGCTCATGAGCTGCAATACCAGTATGACGTAAAAAAGAAAGCTGTGACGTCACTGGTTCATGAACGAATCATTTGAACGAATCAGTAAAGTGAACTGATCGAAATGAGCCGGTTTACCAAAATGAGTCGGACTTCCCATCACTACTGGACACGCTTTGGATACAGACCTCAAAATCGATATCCTTGAATCGGGTTATAACAGTGACATGAAGCGCAAGAATCGCGAATCCTTTTTAATCGCATAATTCCAGTCTCTGAAGCCGCACGGTTTGAACATCCACGCGGGCCCACTACAATTATTTAACCCGTAAATATAATTTCTCGCATAAAATAGAATAAGATAATGATAAACACGCACACACGCAAACTGTAAAACGACTATCCATTTTTCTTTCCATATTCTCTTCGTTTGACTCTCTCCTGCCTGAGACCCCCCCACCTCTGTCTTCACATTCTCACGGTCCACTGGTCACCTTTCTGCTCCGCACCTGTGTCCTCATTCCGTCGCCGTAACCCCCTTTTTTATTCCTAATTCCTGGAACGTCACCTACATGCCTTCTCGTTTCCTGTGTAAGCCTTTGGACTCGCGTTATGTTGCGCTAGAGTCACTAAATAGGGGTACAGAGTATCGCATTCCTTTTCCGCGCCGGAGCCGCTCTTCGAGGTCCCCGATTGGGCCGATCGCGTGTCACATGGTTTCTCCTTCCAAGAACGCGTCGTCATATTGAGTCCCCTCCATCCAAAACCGGTTTCCTCTGTTGCGAGCTGGCTCGGCTGCGCTCTGTTCTCCTGCGGAGAAGGGGGCGGTTGTCGTCCCATTGCTAGGCGCAGCCGCGGCGGACCCAAGATGGCGGTCTCGCTCGCCGACATGGCTCAGTGTCGCTACTCTGCTCCCTATTTAGTGACTATGTTGCGCTTCTGATACCCCTCCGTTTGTATTTATGTTCTTTTCATTTTTACCTGTATTTGCATCCTTTCCATCACCCTGTTACCCTCTCATACCAAAACTCCGCCGTCAACTGTATATATGTTCCTGTACCATTTTTCAAATTTTTGTAACCTGAAATGCAGTCTCGTGCACGAAAGACTTGTTACCATGTGCAAATAAATAAGTTGCTCCTACCGTTTAATATCACTCTTTGATCTACCACGGAGTAAGAAGACTAGCTGCCCATACAAGCAGCCGCCGGCGCGCGACCAGAGACTGTCACGTTGGGGGAGAGAAAAAAGGAGTTGCTGACTTCACGCGACAGATGGCACGGCGGCGCTGTCTTCCATTTTGCGATTTTGCATGGAAAGCTATGGGGAAAGCAATGATTTTCGCGAGTCGTACGCAGCCTCTACGGGTGAAGACAAACTGATGAACGTGAACGATGTTTGTCTTTGCAATAAAGGTCACGCTTGTCAACTACATAGCGCTTCTTTTTTAGCGAAATCAAGGAAAAACATTTTCATTATCTCGTCTCTCGGTTCTGTCGAGCAGACGACGGGAGCACGATGATCGCGAAAGGGTTTCGTCTTCTTCTTTTCTAGCGTTTAATTCACGTATTTGAATTATGCCGGCGGACAAGCGACAGTATCACGTGACCACATGCTCCGCAAATTCTGCGGCCTCGTGCAACAGATGGCACTGTGGGCTGGGGCGCGGAGCGCGCGCTCCTCGTACATTCTCCGGTCGCGGGAGAGAGTGAAGTTTCACCTCCTAGTCTTCTTACTCCGTGCTCAGTACTTATCGCCGACCATTTTCGCGGTTCACATAGGGAGCCTTCATGGTTTCTGTGGCCTTGCTCCCTACGAGGAACGCGCGTCCCTAGGTTCACAGATCGAGCAGCGCCATCTCTGGAACACGGGCCAACTCAGGGCCGTGGTGGATGTAGCATCGCCAAAAGCACGTCTCCGTCTACGTTCGAAACTCTACCCCCAGATGGCACTCAGCCGACGACGCCCACGCGTCCTCCCATTGGTGCGAGAAAAAAAAAAAGGAGACAGAAACGGGATTATGACTCAGTACTTATCGCCGATCATTTTCGCGGTTCACATAGGGAGCCTTCATGGTTTCTGTGGCCTTGCTCCCTACAAGGAACGAGCGTCCCTAGGTTCAGAGATCGAGCAGCGCCATCTCTGGAACACGGGCCAACTCAGGGCCGTGGTGGATGGAACGACCCAGTGGATGTAGCATCGCCAAAAGCACGTCTCCGTCTACGTTCGAACCTCTGCCCTGACATGGAACTCAGCCGACGACGCCCACGCGTCCTCCCATTGGCGCGCTCCGGGTGGGCGGGGCGCGCGAGGGAGAGGGAAAATCTGAGACCAGCTCTCTAGAGCTTAGTCGAATATACTATACATAATGTCTATCATGATCACAAAAAGTACATAGGTGAGAACAAAAATTTTGTAGGATATTTTGAAGCAACCAAGTCACCAGCAAAATAAAATTTCATCTGATCTGAAATCTTCTGGCGCAAAGATAATCAAGATAAAATAATGTGGCTAACATGTAATTAAAAAAAAAAACAGCCACCATGCATACAACTCGTCTGCTGTGATCATTTGTTCATCGGTATAACTGTGTAAGAAACATTTTTCGAACTTTTTCCGTGCTGTTTGCAAGTTGTTATCAGCAAGTGTAACTCACTGGCCCAGTGCATCTTCTCTTCTGAGAAATGCACCTTTGCTCAGTGCTGGCAATCCTAGCACTGACAAAGACTCCTCAAGGTTTGTGAACCCGGACCCGATACTCATAAAGTCTAGCCAGACAGGAGCATTGTTGACACCAATCATCTTTCCATGACCTTCCACAGGTGTTGGCTCAGGAATAGGATCAGTGGCGATCTTCCTTACTTCTTGGCACCCACTGCATTTGTAAATAACCATAATCCGACCTTTTTTCCGTTTGAAAGACGGATTTCTCTCCAAACTTATCTGAACAAACATGTTGATCCATTTCAGGAATGCTCGAGGAATCTCTTTCTCAGGGATCCATTTCAGGAAAAATGAGGCGCTGAAATTATTCTCCGGTCAGAAATGGCATCTTCCTGCATCTGCACTGAAGTGACGTCCTCCACAAGAAGGTTTGGCAAAGTATCCATTTGTGGTGCAGAAAATGCACTTCATTCAGGTGTTCACAGAGGGGTGGTAGTCTCGTTGGGCCGCCGAGGGTGCCTGAGCCGCGATGCTGTTGCTCCAACCCCACATCTGCCATTCTATCGTGTCGACATCAAGATACCTCTCTTGTGGTGCCCTACCGCACTACCTCTCGGTGCCTGACGGTCGTTTGTTGGATACTGCCTTTTCACTCTTCAAACTAGAAGAAAAAAGAAGTGTCGCTTGTCCACGTTGTTTTCCTTTTCTCAATCTCGCACAATGTGCGTTGCTTCTGCACGTGGTCCTTTTAGAGAAATCTGATAAGAGATAGCAATGAGCTTACCGCCGAAGATGAAGGCAGTATCAACGGCAGGGCTTACGACGATATAAGCTCCTTGGCTTTTTGGGTTTCTCTCCCCTTGGAGTCATCGCTTCACTAGCTGTACCTAGGCAAACTCATGATGACAACGATACCAAGGCTACCGACACAAAGTTCTCAACGCGAGGGGACACGGTCAACGTACATACGCCGAACACGCGGCGAAGGCATCAAAATGCCATAGGGTCGAGAGAAAGCGACTCACACCCATTTCCCGTTTGTGGAATGGTTTCCGGTTTACAGAGTCATCTCCCATGAACCCCTGCAACTGTAACCACGAGTGGTTGCAAATCATTACACAAGATGGCGGAAAACGGTGTATACCAGTCTCGGTTTCGTTAGTCGACAGCGCGCGTATTCCGGACGTCATATCTCAACTGTAAATGTATCGATTATTATGAAATTTCTAGAACTTATTGTAACGCATGCCTCTACGTCTCCGGTGTTCCTCATGCCTGTCGCGGAATCATAGAACGGTGAAAAGCGATCAGTTGAAAAAAATTGTATTATTCAGTCTTCCCGAAGCCATTACAAATTATTGTTACCACATTTAAAAAATATCGCCCTTCAAATAGGACGAAAGAACACGCTGCAAATGGTTGGACAGTGCTACCTTTTGTTTTCGCAATATCTTGTTGGGATAAACAGCAATTTTCGAGGACATTGGCTTACTCTTGGTCCTGCAGGCCCGCTGTCGAGAGTCCTATTAAAAGAGGGCTGTTGGCCACCCTAGCCAAAGGAACCAGCTTTCCAACGATACCAATATCTTAACAACCAGACGCATACATATGGAGATATCCTGCGCGGAAAATGGCAGTTTTCATGGGGTGAGCGAAACCGCAACCTTAACATGTTGAAGCGCAGTTGTCCTTGTGAGCGCCGCGGCTAGCGCATGGCGGACGAATAAAGCTGGAATGGAGCAGGCCGGTTGTGTAGCTCTATAGGACAAATATGCGATTAAGCAAGTGCCCAACATTTCCCTGTACACATGAGCAGTAAAACTTAAACAAGTCAGAAACATAAGAAATGGAGAAGGAGAACCGTGTCTGTGTGATTGGTCGTGGTTTGAAAAGTAAATGCTGCTCTGCTAGTAATGTTGGTTCCAGGACAAAAAGCCCGCCGGACAAAAACTCACCAGACAAAAGCTCACCCGGGAGCCGTCGAACGCAGACAAAAGCTCACCGCGTCATGGGACATCTTACAGTCTGCTCCTGTGCACTTCCACGTCCACACTCCGCACCAACCCCTTGGTCGTCCTCTTTCTACTCCACACGTGTCACAGAAAGGCGCACCCTGCCGGTGCCTTATCCAAACAGTGAAAATGTTCCCCACACCTCCCCCCTCCTTATAGTAACTACCATGAACAATGTTGCAAAATTCAAAAGTTTACGAACAAACAAAGTTGAACAATAGCTCAAAATTCCTCCAACATGTCAGTTATGACGTCTTCCGGGGGGTCTTCCCGCTGAGGAACCTCCCGTAACAGTTCGGGGCGTAGGCGTCGCAGGGTCGCTAACGCTGCTGATACGTCTCCGGCGGTACAGGAGCCGTCGACCCTAGTCCTGTGTAGCAGACCTCGACGATGAGTCGCCCTGTGTATTTCTAGGACGTTGCACATATGCAGTCTTTGTTCCTCCTCGGACAGGGGAATCGGTGGATCGTGGGGGTGACGGTCGGACAACATCAGTCTCAAAAAAGGCATACGCACCGAAGCAGAATCTTCACCCAGGAGGGGGCGTGGCTGCGACGACCATCTGGAGCGAGCCACCCATCCAACAGGGCGATCTTTCCCCACCACCGTCCAGGTAGCCACTGAGCGAAGAACAGGTCGTGACGGCGAAGGAGATCGTGCTGGTGGTCCGCTTGATCCCGGGTGGCCTTGGGTAAAATGGAAGTCGAAGGCGCCTCGTTGTCTCGTATGGCGAGGCATCGTAGTCTGCCAGGGAAGAAAAGGGGAATCCAGTGAGAAAGCAATTTCAAACCGTGAGAACCTGAAAAGGCTCTCCCCCAGAACATTATAGCTGAAGACTGCGAAACAGAAATCCCCCCCCCCCACACACTAAGAAAAAACACCTATACAAGAGGACTAGGATTTAGCGACTAGGATACGTGCGCCGCCTGTGGGGACGCAAACTGTAGCGACTGGAAGCTGGTCCGCAAGCGGAATCCTGGTCCAGGTCCTGGGGAGAAGATGGCTGATGATCGGTCTCCTCTCTGTCGGGGGTCTCGAAGGTGGTAAGCTTTCAGATCCGAGATCTGTACTGGCCCAGTTTGCTCGCCGGTGTCACAGCAACGAATCCTGTAAGTGAGCCCGGAGGAGCACGCACTTACCTCGGAGGGCCCGTCCCACCTATCTGTGAGCGAAGCTGCAAAGCCGCGTGACTCATCACTAAGCGGGTGAGTCCGTCGAAGGACAAGGTCACCGGCGCTGTAGGTGAGATTCCGTCGTCCACGGTTGTACTGGCGAGCCTGGTCCAAACCTTGCGACGTCCAAGTTATCCTGAGCCGTCCGAGCTGCGACGTCCAGTCGGCTCTGGAGGTCCTCAGCGTACCTTGAATAAGGAGGCTGAGTAGTGCCATCCCGGAGGCTCAGAGCATTCTCTACTGGAAAAGGAGCCTCTTGTCCCAAATTCCGGAACGCCGGGGCGAAGCCTGTAGATCTGTTGACTGTCATCCGTTTAGCGAAAGCCAGCTCAGTCAGGCGAAAATCCCAATCACGGTGGTGCTGGCTAGTAAAAGCACCCAACATCATCTTCAGGTTCCGATTAACACATTCGGTAATATTAGCCAGAGGGTGATACCAAGAAGCCTTCTTGTGCTGAATGCCTAAGACAGCGCAAGAATCTGAGTACATCTTTCTTGTAAAGTAGGTTGCGTTGTCAGTGATCAGGTGAGCGGGAAACCCGAACCGGCAAAAGGTGTCGAGAAGTCGTTCCCATGCACTGTGGGAAGTCAGCGTCCTGAGAGGGAACAGCTCAACCCACTTCGTGAAATGATCATGATCATGTTCCTGACAAAACGGCGCGGCTCGACGCCGCTGCGAAACTATTTGCAAGCTTGAAACTAACCACTTCGTGAAATGATCATGATCATTTCACGAAGTGGTTAGTTTCAAGCTTGCAAATAGTTTCGCAGCGGCGTCGAGCCGCGCCGTTTTGTGCAATCTGTGATATTTTGACTATGTGTGGTTCTTATTCATTTTTATTTTCTCTGCGTCATTTCTCTGTGAGCAGGGTATTTTGCATAGTTTGCAAGTCTAGTCAATATTCACTGTATCACTGCCACAATTTCACAACTTTGCCAAAATAAAGTTGTTTGTTTGTTTGTTTGTAAGAAAAAAAAAACAAGGAGAGATTGAACTCGTCTCCCGACTTGTTCTGCTACTCCTAACAAAAATTATCACCCCACCCCACCCCCCAAAACTACTTCCCAGGTCCTCTACTCTCAAGTTCGCTATTCACTGTTCAGAAGTCCACTATCCACATGTTCACTAGAAGTCCACAATTAAACACTATTCACAATTATCCCAAGATCATGCACACAGGATGCTAGAAGGTTGTATCCATCCCACAGCTCTGGACAAATTTCACAAGTGCCGCCAAGGCAGCATCCCTCGTGTTCGGTGCCCAAAGTCCCAACACCTTCACTATATCGAAGACCCTGCTGTCTAGCCGATCAAGTGTAGCTTTCAGTGTAGCTCTTTGAGATGCATACCTAGTGCAGTGCATTATAATATGCTCACTATCCTCCACTGTTGCACAAACTGAACACTTCGATGAGTCGGGTCTTCCAACTTTATGAAGAAAATGACGGCCATGAGGCACATTCAAGCGACACCGGTGTAAGAACGTCTGAACAGAGCGCGGTAACGTAGATGGAACACAGAACTTCAGCTCCGGATCTATGCGATGTAGCAGCGACGAATCGCTCTGCAATTGCACCCATCGCTGTCTGCACATTTCCTGCGACAATGACCTTAATGAAGATGTAACATCTGACTTTGAGTATGTCACCGGATGTAGTGTTGAAGATAGGTGTGCTATGTCCGCTAGTTCGTCTGCTGCTTGATTCCCTCCTATACCCACATGTCCAGGAATCCACTGCAGGGTTACTTTGTGGCCGGCGACTCTACATTTGTTGTATTCATGGAGTATTTGGTGAACTGTTGGTGTCATACAGCCATTTCCCAAGAATGAAAGCATGGCTTGGAGTCCGGCTTTTGAATCACTGTATACCACCCACTCGGCAGGTGTCTGTTGTGCTACTACGTACTGCATTGCCAGCTGGATGGCCACCAATTCTGCTGTTGTTGAAGTTGTTTTGTGCGACAGTCGTGCCATTCCCTCTTTCCTGTGCAGTGGAACCACAAAAGCAGATGCTGAACGTGATGCCGTCGTCGATCCGTCAGTGAAAATAGCAATGCTACTACAGTGACGCTCCATCATAGATAGACAATGCTGTCTCAGCATTGTCATGGGCAAAGTGGACTTGGGGTGGTGTACTCCAGGCACGGAGATGCAAATCCGGGGTAGCTCTAGAGTCCAAGGGGGGTGCTGAGTCGCTCTTGGAGGCTGTGTTTTTGGCAAGTTGCGCTGGTAAGGAGCAATGACTTTGTAGAAGTCAGAATTTCGGCATCTCAATTTCCGTGCCAGGGGGTGTTTGTCATGGCGCAGATAGTGGCGCACTATTTCTTGCGTTCTCAGCACCTCTACAGGCAGTTCTCTAGCTTCTGCTATTGCCAAAACATTGGAGGTGGCTCGAGGTACCCCGAGGCAGATTTTCAGACCTCTTGTTAAAACTCTCTGTAGTGTCCTCTCTGCTGTGTTGCTTATCCCATATAGTACAGGTAGATGGTAAGCCACCATTTGCCGAATAAGCGCCCGATGTACCGTAAGTAGGGACTTCGTTGACATTCCCCAACGGGGGCCGGAGAGACGACGAAGCACGTTGACCCGTGCCTCAGACCGCTCCTGAAGATGTTTTATGTGAGCAGACCATGACAGTCGAGCGTCAATAACGACTCCCAAGAAGCGGTGATGAGACACCCTCTGAATTGGTAGACCATCGAGAGTCAGTTGAAGACTCTTCATTCTTTTCCGAGTAAACGGGATAAATACAGTCTTCTCGACAGATACGTCCATGCCTCTGTCCGAGAGGAAGCATACCGTGCAATCTAACGCATTCTGGAGTCGCTGTTGCAAAGCAAGCAATTGCGCCCCAGACGTCCATATACATATATCGTCAGCGTAAATGCTGATGTAGACGTTCTTGGGTAAACGGTGCGGTAAATCTGCCATGATTACATTAAACAGCAGAGGGCTCAGGACCCCACCCTGCGGCACTCCGCTACCGAGGTCGTGATAATCACTGTTCCCGTCCTCGGTCTGTATGTACACAGACCTTCCTTGAAGATAGTCAGCAATCCACCGCAGAGCCCGACCCCTTATCTCCCGAATGTACAGACCATGTAGCACGTGGCCGTAACTCACCGTATCATATGCGTGTTTAATGTCAAGGAAAGCTGCCAGAGTAGTTCGGTTTTGGGCGCGTTCGTGTTCAACAAAAGTGACGAGGTCCAAAACACCATCTATAGTAGCCCTGCCCTGTCGGAAACCAGACATACATTCCGGAAGCATCTTCTGGCTTTCTAGGACCCACTCTATTCGACGAAGGATCATTTTTTCCATGACCTTACACAGGCAGCTTGATAAGCTAATTGGTCTGAAAGATGCTATATTCCTGGGAGATTTTCCTGGTTTCAACAAAGGTACCACTTTAGAGATTTTCCAGCCAATTGGGAGCTTGCCATCGTTCCAACTCTTATTACTGATACCTAACAATGCCTTCAGAGCGGAGGGTCCTAAGCCAGCGATGTGTTTGTATGTAACACCGTCCGGACCTGGGGAAGATTTGCTTCGCCTTGATCCTATAGCTGCCTCCAGCTCTGTTAGACTGAAATCATTGTCGAGGGACGTACACGGGGCGCTATCGGTTACCACAGTGCTCCTTGTAGCATTTTCCACAGATGCCTTGTATGCACGCGTCAGAGAGGAGGTAGATGGCTTCGTCAGTAGGCTACAAAACTCATTTGCAATAGACCTCTCGTCGGTATTGAGGTGAACAGACAGCGCCCTGAAAGGGTACGATTGCGTAGTGTTTACTGTTCCGGCATTACCTGCCATAGGCGTGTCGTAGGTGTGAACGGTGATAGTGATGAACAGAGCGATCTCCACTGTAGTTGAGACAATCGTTGTAAGTGCCGCCGTATTACACGCTGCAGCCGACATGCTTCCCTATAATCGACTTGATTTCCTGTTCGGCGAAACCTCCTCTCTGCTCTGCGTCGAATCGCTCGTAGCCTCTCATACTCTGCGTCTACGCGCGTGTGCGTGTTAGGAGCTATGACGACCTTCGAGGCTCCGTCTGCTGTTTTCTTCACAGCAGCGACAAACTCTTCCTCTGTAGTTGCATCTGCGACATCTATAGCCTGATTCGGTTTTATACAGCCTCCAGTCCACTACACGGACGCGGTGATGTCGTTTCTCAGAGCCGAGCATACGATGTCTAACGAGAATGGGCATATGGTCGCTCCCCAAGGAGTCAACGTGCGTAGACCATTCGATGTGGCGTGCAATGTCCGTGGAGCAGATCGTAACATCTATTGAGCTGTGACAACGCGGTCCGCGGAAGAAAGTGGGCGACCCATCGTTGACGGAGGTGAGGTGTAATTCTTCTAATAGTGTTTCAAAAATTGTGCCACGAGCGTCAGTGTGCCTGCTTCCCCACAATACACTATGGGCGTTCATATCGCCACACACGATGACAGGAGGAACACCACTCAGCAAGTCTCTTACCTGTTCCACTGTGACTTTTGCGTTGGACACTATATATGCACTAGTCACTGTAACGAAGACGTTGTTCAGTCTGATGACCAAAATAAAGTCTTCAATCCCCTTTGAAACAAATTCTGTTGACTGCAAGCCTGCGTGCCAAGCCTGCGCCGGGGGAGAGGGGAAACAGGAGCACGCGCGGGAGGGGGAAACGACCGTGAAAGGAGGAAACTGTGAAGCATAAAACAGACGCCACTTTTGTGGCTTCTACGAGGGAAACCACGTGATGCGACGTCATTCCCCGCGCTTTCGCGTGGTCCCTACGTAGAAACCCCAAAATTACTGTTTTTCGGGTGTCTGTAGGCGATACGATAGAAGACCCATTTCTAAGAGTGCAGGGACACCATCTGTGTTCCACGTAAAGGTGATGTCATCTTCACGGACGGGCAATCTTTTGTAGGCGAGGCTCTCAGCTGTGGAAACCTAAGTTCCCACAACCTCGGGGCGTCAGCCCGTCCGTTCCGTGCGCGAGGAAGTAAGCAGCACAACAGATTCAATCAAACATACCAGGTTTATTGACCTTCAGAACAGCTTGCATCCAGCGAAAAACCGCACAACGAAATGCCCCCTTTTCCAGCGGATCACCGCTTTTATCCCTGTGCGTGGGGTACGCACCCCTGGAGCACGGCTGCGCTCTGTCGCCGTAACACGTGGCGCTCTCTTATCGCCACACCCCCCCTCCCTTATAGGGTCATGAGGCCGTCCGATAGGTCTAGTACGGCGTCGTCCATGGCTGAAGAGGGGGCAGACGGCGGAGGAGGGGGAGGCCTGGTCTCCACCAGAAGTCCGGGTCTGAGCCGCCTGAGGGTGGACAGGGCTGTTGTCACGTCGTTGGCTGTCAGGGCGGCCTCCGTTCGGGCTTGGTGAAGTGGGCCCCGGCGGTGTGTCGGACGGTGCAGTTCGGGGACCAAGCAGAGCGGGCATAGGATCTGCTTCTGCTCCGCAGTGAGGGGCTGTAGGGGATCGGCCGGGTGGTGGTCGGTGAGCGTCAGACCGCGAAACGGAGCCGGAGTCTGTGTGGGGTCGTCCCCCCGGAGGGGCCTTGGCTGGTGAGCCCACCGTGTGCGGGATGCCCAGGAAACCGGCTGTCCGTGGGACACAACCGTCCAAGTGGCCACAGAGTGGTGCTGGGGTGGACCCGGATCCGGGCGGCTTCCGCGGGAACGGGAGCGGGAAGGTGCACGGCGGGCGGAATGCTGCGGACGTCGTTGCATCTGAGAGGAGAAGTAAAGGGAAACGGTAAGAAGGCGGCCTCAAACCGTGGGCGCCTGAGAAGGCGTCCCCCTAAAACAGATAGCGGAAAACTGTACAACAGAAATCACACTGCTAAAGCACTAAATCACAAGCACTATGCTTAGCGATGGAGATAGTGGCAGCTACATGCGCCGCCTGCGGGAACGCAAGTTGTAGCGGCTGGACGCAGGTCCGGGAACGGGATCCGGGTCCAGGTCCTGGAGGGAGGCAGGTTGCAAGTCGGGCTCCTCTCCGTCAGGGTCTCGGAGGTGGTAAGACTTCAGGTCCGAGATGTGAACTGGCCCAGTCTCTTCGCCGGTGTCGCAGCGACGAAGCCTGTAAGTGAGGCCGGAGGAGCACGCACTTACCTCGAAGGGGCCATCCCACCTATCTGCGAGTGAAGCTGCAAAGCCTCGAGACGCATCACTTAGCGGGTGAGTCCGTCGAAGGACGAGGTCACCGACGCTGTAGATGAGGTTCCGACGTCCACGGTTGTACTGGCGAGCCTGGTCCAACCTTGCGACGTCCAGATTCTCGCGAGCCGTCCGGGCTGCATCGTCCAGTCGACTCCGGAGGTCCTCAGCAAACCTTGAATAAGGAAGCCGGGTAGCACCATCCCGGAGGCCCAGAGCATTCTCCACAGGAAAAGGGGCCTCTCGTCCCAAGTTCAGGAACGCCGGGGTGAAGCCTGTAGATCTGTTAACCGTTGTCCGTGTAGCGAACGCCAGTTCAGCCAGGCGAAGATCCCAATCACGGTGGTGCTGGCTAGTAAAAGCAACCAACATCATTTTCAGGTTCCGATTAACACGTTCGGTAATGTTAGCCTGAGGGTGATACGGGGAAGTCTTCTTATGCTGAATACCTAAGACAGCGCAAGAATCTGAGAACACCTTACTTGTAAAGTAGGTTGCGTTGTCGGTGATCAGTTGTGCGGGAAACCCGAACCGGCAAAAGGTGTCGAGTAACTTTTCCCACACTCCCTGGGAAGTCAGTGTCCTGAGAGGAAACAGCTCAACCCATTTCGTGAAATGATCAGTAATCACAAACAAATACTGGTTACCTCTAGGACTACGGGGAAATGGTCCCATCACATCAAAGCAACTATCTGCCAGGGTCTATTGCTCTGAACAGGCTGTAAGCGCCCAGGGGGTAAACCACCACGAGATTTTGCTCCCTGGCATACGGGACAAGTACGAACATACTTTGTTACATCCTGCCTCATTCCTGGCCATGTCGCAACACGACACAACTTTTCACAAGTTTTCCTGCCGCTGCTGTGGCCTGCCAAGGCAGAGTCATGAAAGTAACGTATGAAAGACTTACGCAACTTCCGTGGCACCACGACCCTGAACGGGGATGAGCCGTCGTCCTCATCCGCCTGGGGTATGTATCTGAACAGGATGCCATCCTCGCCCAGCAGATAGAAGTCGTGCCGTCCGTCAGTCTTTCCGGTGTCCGCCGAGTGTTGCTCAGCTATACACTGCGACACCCGCTGACAAAGGCCGTCCGCTCTCTGAGCGTCTAGGAGCTGCTCTCTGCTCACGACCGTGCCCCAAGACGAAGATACGTCTCGTGCCACCTGTGCTGCTGCCAGAAGTTGAGAAGGCGCCTCGGTGCCTTCCTCTTCCCCCTCCGGTAGAGGCGCGCGGGACAGTGCGTCTGCTACCACGTTCGTTGAGCCCCGCCTGTACTCCACGTTGAAGGAGTAGCCTTGTAGCATCAGGGCCCACCTGGCAAGTCGTCCAGACGGAGCCGCTGCAGCCAAGAAAGTGCCTGGTGGTCAGTCTGGACAGTGAAGGTACTGCCGTCCAGGTAAAGGTTGAACTTCCTGAAAGCGAAGATGATCGCCAAGCACTCCTTTTCCGTCACGGAGTAGTTCCGTTCTGCCGGATTCAGCGTGCGTCTGGACAAAGAGTAGCGTCATGCTCCTGCAAGAGAACTGCGCCAACACCATAATCGCTTGCATCTGTTTGCACAACCAATGGTCTGTTAAGGTCGGGCAGATAAAGCCTAGCCGTATCAGCGATTGCTTGTGATAGAGCTCGAAATGATCATTCGTGCTCTTCTCCCCAATTCCAGCGCGTGTCCTTGCGCAACAACTGGTTAAGCGGCTGCGCTAGCTCGGCACAATTAGGAATGAATTGGCTGTAAAAACCAACCATACCTAGGAAGCGCTGCAAGGCTTTGACGTTACCGGGAACCGGAAACTCCGTGATCGCCTTTAGCTTGTCGTTGTTAGGACGGATGGTCCCTCTGTCCACCACAAAGCCGAGAAGGCTGATCCTAGACGATGCCAGCTGCACCTTGCGGGGGTTGATCGTAATGCCCGCTTCGTTCATCCTTGCAAGGACGATTGACAGGTGTTCCAAGTGTTCCTGGAAATTTCTAGAAAACACTACGACATCATCCATGTATGCCATTGCGAAATTGTACTTCGCATCTCCCAACACTGTATCCATCAACCGCTGGAAACTGGCAGGTGAATTGGACAGTCCGAAAGGCATTCGTACAAATTCAAACAAACCTCTATGACATGTAAAGGTCGTTTTCGGGACATCCTCCGGGGCAACTTGGATTTGCAAAAATCCTCTACTACAATCTAGCGTTGAAAACACAGTTGCGTTGCCCAGGGAATACAAGATTGACTCAATGCACGGAAAGGGGTAAGAATCCCTTACAGTGACTGCGTTAAGTCGACGGTAGTCGACGCATAACCTAGCCGCACCATCACGTTTCGGAGCTAGAACAACAGGAAATGCCCAAGGACTCTGTGACCTTTGAACTGCACCGGTTTGGGACATTTCGTTAAGAGCAGCGTCTAATAAAGTACGCTTATGCACACTCAGTGGTCTGGGATTACAACGCCAGGGTCTAGCGTTACCGGTGTCTATGATATGCTGTAACACAGACGACTTACCCGGTTTTTCGGTAAAGATTCGGTCAAACTGCCGCAGTACTTGTTCAAGCTGACGGCGTTGCTCCTCGGGACCATGGAATGACCCCAAGACAGTCGGCAGCCCAGACGTTTCAACGGACGCTGCCACAGCTTGCTGTGCTGTGCAGTGTTCCAGTGCTGCGGCGAAGTGGAAAAATCCCGAGGAGCCGTGGTACACGTATCCTCCATTGGGCAGGTCCAGCACCAACTTCTGCCGGATGATGAAGTCTCTGCACAGAATAACAGGGACTGCCAGGCCAGGAAGGTGCACGAAGCGCTGCTTTCGTCGTCTCCCATCCAAACGTATCCAGAGCACAACTGCAGCCTGTGCTGGAACGGCGTCATTGGAAGCAAGACGAAGAGTGACATCTGTGGATTGCAATCCCACGTGCCGTGATACGCAATGTTCGTAAACACTATCCCCGATAAGGGAAAGGGTAGCTCCCGTGTCGATAAGGGCGATGTAATCTTTACCCAAAATTCGAACGGCGATGTTTGGTTCCTTATCCTCGATGTAATCTCGGACAGAAAAAGCAAGAGGAGCCAAAGCATCTCTTTGCGTTATCTTACCGCTTGCAAAGCTAGTTTTTGACTGATCAAGGCCACGGATAGTAACCGTCTGCTCGCTTTCTTCGCAACTTGCCGACGTCGTTGAGCGAGAATTCATGGACGCCGGCTGCGACCGTTTCCCGATGGCACATTACGGGTGTTCGGTCTTTGTCGCGGGCATTCCCGACGAAAATGGTCAGGGCTGCCGCAATTCCAACAGCCGTTGGGCGCTCGTGGCTGCGGGGGCGCAGGATAATGCCGCTCCCGCTGCCGTGGGGTTTCGCTAGCTGAAATGCCAGGTTGACCGCGACTTCGGGGCGGGTCTGTCAAGGCTCGTTCCTGCGGGGAACGTCCTCTGGTCATAGAGGAAGGGATCTAGGGCTCGGTGGGATGACTCCGCATTGTATGAATTACGGGGGCTGTCACCCAAACCTGTTGCGTGCAGGCGTTCGACCGAGGCGGCTCCTCCCGACCACGCGCAGCGCGGTTCCAACGCTAGCTCCGGGGGTGGAGGGGGCCGGTATTCGAGCTCTGCCAGGAGGTCACCTTGTATTGAACGAGCCTCCTGGGCAACGCCACAATGGTTTTAAAGCGATGGGCTCTTAAGTAGGGCCGGAAGCGCGGGTGGCACTGACGGATCGCCCGTGCGACGCGCTGCTCTTCCGTAGCAGTGGGATCCGCTCTGCTGTACAGATCCTGCAATGCCCGAACGAATTCAGATAAGCTTTCCTCAGGATGTTGAGTACGCTTATGCAATTCCTCTAGGACACGGCATTCGTAATCCGGGGGAAGGAATTCGTTTTTGAACCGCTCCTGGAAGTCCTGCAAGGACGTAAACCCCGATTGCAACCGAAGCCAGCGGGCGGCGTCTCCGACCAAAGCAACCTGCAGGATGCGTTGGATTAGGACTTCATCCGAAATTCCCATACCCGTCTGATAGGCGGTGAGGTCATCCAGGAAATCGGCAACAGACTTCTTATCGGTGTAACCTGAGAAGGTAGGCACCGGTAATTTGAGTCGTGGAGGCGCTTGTGCCTGCGGCGGCGAAACCGACCCGGCATCCAGGCGTTGAACCACTAACGAACACAACTCCGTCATGCGTGACAGGAGTTCTGCTGTTGCAATGGCGTCAGACTGCGGCGTGGGCACCTTCGCCTTGTCAGCCATCAGCTCCGAGGGCTCGTCCACCGAGTGGGAGCTGAAAAACTCAAAGAAAAACACACGCGCAAACACACACACACAAAACAACAACAATAAAACACAAACAACTGAACCGCAAAATTAAACACTTACTATAAACTACGGAAGACGCGTGCAGCGTGTTCCCCGCCACGGGACGGACGAGCTCGAACCCCAAACGTTGGGCACCAGTTGTGGAAACCTAAGTTCCCACAACCTCGGGGCGTCAGGCCGTCCGTTCCGTGCGCGAGGAAGCAAGCAGCACAACAGATTCAATCAAACATACCAGGTTTATTGACCTTCAGAACAGCTTGCTGCAGCGAAAAACCGCACAACGAAATGCCCCTTTTCCAGCGGATCACCGCTTTTATCCCTGTGCGTGGGGTACGCCCCCCTGGAGCACGGCTGCGCTCTGTCGCCGTAACACGTGGCGCTCTCTTATCGCCACACAGTAATGTCGGATACATCATACGCCATAGTATTTTTTGGTGGTAACCCATACTGCTCAAGCAAGTCCTGCAGCTGCTTCTCGAGGTTCAGTGTCACGAAATAGCTTCCCGCCTGTCTCCAATTGTGTATGTATCACCACTACGTGTGCATGACACAACAACTGAACTCTGATTTTCAGCATTCTACACACTCACTTCATATACATGTGCTTTACACTTTGGGCAATATGCATGAAAACGTGTCATAGCAGTGTGTCCAATAAAATTCTGGTAGAAGAGATACTTTGTCATGGGAATTGTAGCTGCTTCAGGGAGGTGAGCATCTATGAGCCTCAGTGAACTTTCAGTGGCTTCTTTCGAGTGATGCTTGAGACTGTGTGCCATTATCATGAGAAGACTCTGGCCATGTGTCACTTTGGAGTTGCTGTATAGCTTCTCATCCTGCAACAATCAAAATGATATATGTTCATGACCTAACTTCTGTCGTAAGTATCTGATATTCTAAAAGCAATAAAATATGTGGTACTTGGTGAAGTGCACCTTTTAGTCTGGTAGGATTTCTTAAAAGGTCAGTTTCACACCCGGTGGTACTGAAGCATCAGCTGTTGCTGCCTCATCATCGGGCGATTGTTCCCGATCACTTTCACTGGCTTGTGGACCACACGTGGATTCCTCGTCACTTGAGCTCGGGTAACAACGTGATTCACCGATGTCTACGGAGGACTCCAGATCCGTTGATAGGTATGGAAGTGAGGCTGCTTCATTCCCAGACTGTTCGTAGACAGAACTGAGGCGGCTCGCATCAGGATATTCAGTTAACTCGGTGTCTGGACTACTTCTGATCTCTGAGGGACGATGGGTATTTGTGCAGTACTCGGCGTCTGTTCTTCCATCTGTAGACTCTCCTAGCGCCTGCTCTTTCATCCGGTATTTAGTCCGAAGTGGTATTTCGGCCTCAGCATCCCACAAAAACTGGTTGTACTTGCATTTTTTTGCATGTTTTGAACACTTAAACGAATCGAGGAAACCGTGGCTGCGTTCCAATACCCCGGTTAGTCGACTGCCTAGCGGTCTAACCGGAAGTGCCGCCATGTTAAGTCTCGTTCCCAATCTCGCCAAGTCCGCTATTCAGCCGGCTACCGCCTAGTGCGCATCGATGCAGTCTCGTTATACGCCTGACCATCTGACAGCCGGAATGAAGACACGCGTTGAGGGTACCAGCGTGCACGCTGTTTCTGCTGGCTTTAAATGTAAAGTTGCACATAGTGGTATGTTTTTTAAAATTGCGTAGAGAGTTGCAACACATGTTTAGTTGTGAAGGTGACAGTTTATGCACGATGTCCTACAAACTTAGCGCATTAGAGTCCTGCTGCGCTTGCGCCGTACGCATTTCTTGCATGAGCAACGAGATGGCGCCACAGGCGCCTCGGCTAGGCCAGCCTGTTCCAATAGTGACAAGCAAAGGGGTCTACTCAGCTGCCTAGTCAGGCGGCTTCGCGGGCGCGAGGTATTGGAACGCAGCCTGAGCAAGACCACAGCCGGCCATAAGCACGAACCCAGTACCACAGATTTAGACTGCCTCTCACGTTTGCACTACGGCTTAGAGCAACCAACACGTCTTTGGTTCACTACAAAAAAGAAAGTTGTACTTTCGTTATTATACGTTTTTTATTATTTACTTCAGCTCATCTAAAACAATTTCTCTTGTTCTTGCTAGTGGGCTTGGAATCCAAAACTAGCCAATCCAAAGCCATTCTAATCCAATTCAGTGCTTCCTGTTTTCCTGCCATGCTTCCTGCCTTTTCCTTTCTTATACGCAGCCATTCTACTTCTGCCATATTGAAAACTAAATGCACGTTGTGTTGCGGCGCGTTGTTTGAGTATCAGCAGTATTGTTGTCTGCTCAGTCATGGCACACATACTTGTTAGGTGGCCCGCGGAAAAGAAGTGGGATGTATACCCACTCCGTGCAGTTGTGGACGTGGAGCTCGGCGAAAAAATAGCGACATGTCCGACCCACGTGGACAAAATCAGGAAGACGCTGGTGCTCATCAATTGGGCAAAAGACGAAGACCCAGTACTTGGGTTCGTTATAGGCGTTGGTAAGTACCCATTTTTTGTTTCTTTAAGGGAATTATACCAATTGGGAACACAAGCGTTCTGCGGAGAGGAATTTTGCGTGTGCCGTTGCAGGACCTGCTTCGCAGTCATTCCTTGGCGTTGCAAACTATCCAACGTAATTTGCTTCTGCTTCAGGTACGGATGCCGCCATGGAGAGGAAAAGGGCGTGGCTTGTGAAAAGCTGTGACGCCGAGAACACATATGAAGAAGGCAGCGTCGCATTGCCACATGCATGTGTAAGTTATGTACAGGGTGTGTGCAGAAAAACATGACCCGCATTTTTACATGTAACTCGTTGTCTACTTAGCCGAGGAACTTCCGGTGGTGCACGACGGCGTATTTATGCGTGCGAAAGCTACAAAAAAATCCTGGAAGCCATACTCAGTGTAAAAAAATAAACAGAGCGCGAAAACATGGGCTTCCATGCATTAGAATAGGGCGGTCATGACAGTACATGGTAGTGCATTTCGGTCTCATGAGAGTTATGTGCAGGCACCGCTAGGGGTACTGCCGATGAGCATCCATGTGGGACATCGTTTCGATTTATGCACCGATAGCTCCCCTAGCGGTACTTGAACACAACTCTCCTACGTGCACCATGTTGTCCTTTCACATACACCCTGTTGTCCACCATGTTGCCCTATTCTGATGCACGGAAGCCGACGTTTTCGTTGTTCCGTTTATTTTTTACGCTGGGTATGGCTTCCACAATTTTTCTACAGATTTCGCACGCATAAATGCGCCGTCGTGCGCCACCGGAAGTTCCTCGGCTAAGTAGACAACGAGTTACATGTAAAAATGCGGGTCACGTTTTTCTGCACACACCCTGTATATCTTGGTAACCACGTTCCGAAACGATAACTCCTGCGTCTAATTGAATACGGTATGCATAATTCTGGCTTTCCCAAAGTATGATGCCGCAGTAGGTGTGCGGAACATCACATCCTCTTGTTTCGTTGCTTCATTTGGCTAGCGGCAGTGGTGCTGTGTATGTCTCACTAAAACAAAATCGACAAATCTTCCAGGTATCGCTATGTCGATGTGGAGCCTGAATTCAGGTCATCCTTGATTCTTGAAACAAATTCTGTTGACTGCAAGCCTGCCTGCCAAGCCTGCGCCGGGGGAGAGGGGAAACAGGAGCACGCGCGGGAGGGGGAAACGACCGTGAAAGGAGGAAACTGTGAAGCATAAAACAGACGCCACTTTTGTGGCTTCTACGAGGGAAACCACGTGATGCGACGTCATTCCCCGCGCTTTCGCGTGGTCCCTACGTAGAAACCCCAAAATTACTGTTTTTCGGGTGTCTGTAGGCGATACGATAGAAGACCCATTTCTAAGAGTGCAGGGACACCATCTGTGTTCCACGTAAAGGTGATGTCATCTTCACGGACGGGCAATCTTTTGTAGGCGAGGCTCTCAGCTGTGGAAACCTAAGTTCCCACAACCTCGGGGCGTCAGCCCGTCCGTTCCGTGCGCGAGGAAGTAAGCAGCACAACAGATTCAATCAAACATACCAGGTTTATTGACCTTCAGAACAGCTTGCATCCAGCGAAAAACCGCACAACGAAATGCCCCCTTTTCCAGCGGATCACCGCTTTTATCCCTGTGCGTGGGGTACGCACCCCTGGAGCACGGCTGCGCTCTGTCGCCGTAACACGTGGCGCTCTCTTATCGCCACACCCCCCCTCCCTTATAGGGTCATGAGGCCGTCCGATAGGTCTAGTACGGCGTCGTCCATGGCTGAAGAGGGGGCAGACGGCGGAGGAGGGGGAGGCCTGGTCTCCACCAGAAGTCCGGGTCTGAGCCGCCTGAGGGTGGACAGGGCTGTTGTCACGTCGTTGGCTGTCAGGGCGGCCTCCGTTCGGGCTTGGTGAAGTGGGCCCCGGCGGTGTGTCGGACGGTGCAGTTCGGGGACCAAGCAGAGCGGGCATAGGATCTGCTTCTGCTCCGCAGTGAGGGGCTGTAGGGGATCGGCCGGGTGGTGGTCGGTGAGCGTCAGACCGCGAAACGGAGCCGGAGTCTGTGTGGGGTCGTCCCCCCGGAGGGGCCTTGGCTGGTGAGCCCACCGTGTGCGGGATGCCCAGGAAACCGGCTGTCCGTGGGACACAACCGTCCAAGTGGCCACAGAGTGGTGCTGGGGTGGACCCGGATCCGGGCGGCTTCCGCGGGAACGGGAGCGGGAAGGTGCACGGCGGGCGGAATGCTGCGGACGTCGTTGCATCTGAGAGGAGAAGTAAAGGGAAACGGTAAGAAGGCGGCCTCAAACCGTGGGCGCCTGAGAAGGCGTCCCCCTAAAACAGATAGCGGAAAACTGTACAACAGAAATCACACTGCTAAAGCACTAAATCACAAGCACTATGCTTAGCGATGGAGATAGTGGCAGCTACATGCGCCGCCTGCGGGAACGCAAGTTGTAGCGGCTGGACGCAGGTCCGGGAACGGGATCCGGGTCCAGGTCCTGGAGGGAGGCAGGTTGCAAGTCGGGCTCCTCTCCGTCAGGGTCTCGGAGGTGGTAAGACTTCAGGTCCGAGATGTGAACTGGCCCAGTCTCTTCGCCGGTGTCGCAGCGACGAAGCCTGTAAGTGAGGCCGGAGGAGCACGCACTTACCTCGAAGGGGCCATCCCACCTATCTGCGAGTGAAGCTGCAAAGCCTCGAGACGCATCACTTAGCGGGTGAGTCCGTCGAAGGACGAGGTCACCGACGCTGTAGATGAGGTTCCGACGTCCACGGTTGTACTGGCGAGCCTGGTCCAACCTTGCGACGTCCAGATACTCGCGAGCCGTCCGGGCTGCATCGTCCAGTCGACTCCGGAGGTCCTCAGCAAACCTTGAATAAGGAAGCCGGGTAGCACCATCCCGGAGGCCCAGAGCATTCTCCACAGGAAAAGGGGCCTCTCGTCCCAAGTTCAGGAACGCCGGGGTGAAGCCTGTAGATCTGTTAACCGTTGTCCGTGTAGCGAACGCCAGTTGAGCCAGGCGAAGATCCCAATCACGGTGGTGCTGGCTAGTAAAAGCAACCAACATCATTTTCAGGTTCCGATTAACACGTTCGGTAATGTTAGCCTGAGGGTGATACGGGGAAGTCTTCTTATGCTGAATACCTAAGACAGCGCAAGAATCTGAGAACACCTTACTTGTAAAGTAGGTTGCGTTGTCGGTGATCAGTTGTGCGGGAAACCCAAACCGGCAAAAGGTGTCGAGTAACTTTTCCCACACTCCCTGGGAAGTCAGTGTCCTGAGAGGAAACAGCTCAACCCATTTCGTGAAATGATCAGTAATCACAAACAAATACTGGTTACCTCTAGGACTACGGGGAAATGGTCCCATCACATCAAAGCAACTATCTGCCAGGGTCTATTGCTCTGAACAGGCTGTAAGCGCCCAGGGGGTAAACCACCACGAGATTTTGCTCCCTGGCATACGGGACAAGTACGAACATACTTTGTTACATCCTGCCTCATTCCTGGCCATGTCGCAACACGACACAACTTTTCACAAGTTTTCCTGCCGCTGCTGTGGCCTGCCAAGGCAGAGTCATGAAAGTAACGTATGAAAGACTTACGCAACTTCCGTGGCACCACGACCCTGAACGGGGATGAGCCGTCGTCCTCATCCGCCTGGGGTATGTATCTGAACAGGATGCCATCCTCGCCCAGCAGATAGAAGTCGTGCCGTCCGTCAGTCTTTCCGGTGTCCGCCGAGTGTTGCTCAGCTATACACTGCGACACCCGCTGACAAAGGCCGTCCGCTCTCTGAGCGTCTAGGAGCTGCTCTCTGCTCACGACCGTGCCCCAAGACGAAGATACGTCTCGTGCCACCTGTGCTGCTGCCAGAAGTTGAGAAGGCGCCTCGGTGCCTTCCTCTTCCCCCTCCGGTAGAGGCGCGCGGGACAGTGCGTCTGCTACCACGTTCGTTGAGCCCCGCCTGTACTCCACGTTGAAGGAGTAGCCTTGTAGCATCAGGGCCCACCTGGCAAGTCGTCCAGACGGAGCCGCTGCAGCCAAGAAAGTGCCTGGTGGTCAGTCTGGACAGTGAAGGTACTGCCGTCCAGGTAAAGGTTGAACTTCCTGAAAGCGAAGATGATCGCCAAGCACTCCTTTTCCGTCACGGAGTAGTTCCGTTCTGCCGGATTCAGCGTGCGTCTGGACAAAGAGTAGCGTCATGCTCCTGCAAGAGAACTGCGCCAACACCATAATCGCTTGCATCTGTTTGCACAACCAATGGTCTGTTAAGGTCGGGCAGATAAAGCCTAGCCGTATCAGCGATTGCTTGTGATAGAGCTCGAAATGATCATTCGTGCTCTTCTCCCCAATTCCAGCGCGTGTCCTTGCGCAACAACTGGTTAAGCGGCTGCGCTAGCTCGGCACAATTAGGAATGAATTGGCTGTAAAAACCAACCATACCTAGGAAGCGCTGCAAGGCTTTGACGTTACCGGGAACCGGAAACTCCGTGATCGCCTTTAGCTTGTCGTTGTTAGGACGGATGGTCCCTCTGTCCACCACAAAGCCGAGAAGGCTGATCCTAGACGATGCCAGCTGCACCTTGCGGGGGTTGATCGTAATGCCCGCTTCGTTCATCCTTGCAAGGACGATTGACAGGTGTTCCAAGTGTTCCTGGAAATTTCTAGAAAACACTACGACATCATCCATGTATGCCATTGCGAAATTGTACTTCGCATCTCCCAACACTGTATCCATCAACCGCTGGAAACTGGCAGGTGAATTGGACAGTCCGAAAGGCATTCGTACAAATTCAAACAAACCTCTATGACATGTAAAGGTCGTTTTCGGGACATCCTCCGGGGCAACTTGGATTTGCAAAAATCCTCTACTACAATCTAGCGTTGAAAACACAGTTGCGTTGCCCAGGGAATACAAGATTGACTCAATGCACGGAAAGGGGTAAGAATCCCTTACAGTGACTGCGTTAAGTCGACGGTAGTCGACGCATAACCTAGCCGCACCATCACGTTTCGGAGCTAGAACAACAGGAAATGCCCAAGGACTCTGTGACCTTTGAACTGCACCGGTTTGGGACATTTCGTTAAGAGCAGCGTCTAATAAAGTACGCTTATGCACACTCAGTGGTCTGGGATTACAACGCCAGGGTCTAGCGTTACCGGTGTCTATGATATGCTGTAACACAGACGACTTACCCGGTTTTTCGGTAAAGATTCGGTCAAACTGCCGCAGTACTTGTTCAAGCTGACGGCGTTGCTCCTCGGGACCATGGAATGACCCCAAGACAGTCGGCAGCCCAGACGTTTCAACGGACGCTGCCACAGCTTGCTGTGCTGTGCAGTGTTCCAGTGCTGCGGCGAAGTGGAAAAATCCCGAGGAGCCGTGGTACACGTATCCTCCATTGGGCAGGTCCAGCACCAACTTCTGCCGGATGATGAAGTCTCTGCACAGAATAACAGGGACTGCCAGGCCAGGAAGGTGCACGAAGCGCTGCTTTCGTCGTCTCCCATCCAAACGTATCCAGAGCACAACTGCAGCCCGTGCTGGAACGGCGTCATTGGAAGCAAGACGAAGAGTGACATCTGTGGATTGCAATCCCACGTGCCGTGATACGCAATGTTCGTAAACACTATCCCCGATAAGGGAAAGGGTAGCTCCCGTGTCGATAAGGGCGATGTAATCTTTACCCAAAATTCGAACGGCGATGTTTGGTTCCTTATCCTCGATGTAATCTCGGACAGAAAAAGCAAGAGGAGCCAAAGCATCTCTTTGCGTTATCTTACCGCTTGCAAAGCTAGTTTTTGACTGATCAAGGCCACGGATAGTAACCGTCTGCTCGCTTTCTTCGCAACTTGCCGACGTCGTTGAGCGAGAATTCATGGACGCCGGCTGCGACCGTTTCCCGATGGCACATTACGGGTGTTCGGTCTTTGTCGCGGGCATTCCCGACGAAAATGGTCAGGGCTGCCGCAATTCCAACAGCCGTTGGGCGCTCGTGGCTGCGGGGGCGCAGGATAATGCCGCTCCCGCTGCCGTGGGGTTTCGCTAGCTGAAATGCCAGGTTGACCGCGACTTCGGGGCGGGTCTGTCAAGGCTCGTTCCTGCGGGGAACGTCCTCTGGTCATAGAGGAAGGGATCTAGGGCTCGGTGGGATGACTCCGCATTGTATGAATTACGGGGGCTGTCACCCAAACCTGTTGCGTGCAGGCGTTCGACCGAGGCGGCTCCTCCCGACCACGCGCAGCGCGGTTCCAACGCTAGCTCCGGGGGTGGAGGGGGCCGGTATTCGAGCTCTGCCAGGAGGTCACCTTGTATTGAACGAGCCTCCTGGGCAACGCCACAATGGTTTTAAAGCGATGGGCTCTTAAGTAGGGCCGGAAGCGCGGGTGGCACTGACGGATCGCCCGTGCGACGCGCTGCTCTTCCGTAGCAGTGGGATCCGCTCTGCTGTACAGATCCTGCAATGCCCGAACGAATTCAGATAAGCTTTCCTCAGGATGTTGAGTACGCTTATGCAATTCCTCTAGGACACGGCATTCGTAATCCGGGGGAAGGAATTCGTTTTTGAACCGCTCCTGGAAGTCCTGCAAGGACGTAAACCCCGATTGCAACCGAAGCCAGCGGGCGGCGTCTCCGACCAAAGCAACCTGCAGGATGCGTTGGATTAGGACTTCATCCGAAATTCCCATACCCGTCTGATAGGCGGTGAGGTCATCCAGGAAATCGGCAACAGACTTCTTATCGGTGTAACCTGAGAAGGTAGGCACCGGTAATTTGAGTCGTGGAGGCGCTTGTGCCTGCGGCGGCGAAACCGACCCGGCATCCAGGCGTTGAACCACTAACGAACACAACTCCGTCATGCGTGACAGGAGTTCTGCTGTTGCAATGGCGTCAGACTGCGGCGTGGGCACCTTCGCCTTGTCAGCCATCAGCTCCGAGGGCTCGTCCACCGAGTGGGAGCTGAAAAACTCAAAGAAAAACACACGCGCAAACACACACACACAAAACAACAACAATAAAACACAAACAACTGAACCGCAAAATTAAACACTTACTATAAACTACGGAAGACGCGTGCAGCGTGTTCCCCGCCACGGGACGGACGAGCTCGAACCCCAAACGTTGGGCACCAGTTGTGGAAACCTAAGTTCCCACAACCTCGGGGCGTCAGGCCGTCCGTTCCGTGCGCGAGGAAGCAAGCAGCACAACAGATTCAATCAAACATACCAGGTTTATTGACCTTCAGAACAGCTTGCTGCAGCGAAAAACCGCACAACGAAATGCCCCTTTTCCAGCGGATCACCGCTTTTATCCCTGTGCGTGGGGTACGCCCCCCTGGAGCACGGCTGCGCTCTGTCGCCGTAACACGTGGCGCTCTCTTATCGCCACACAGTAATGTCGGATACATCATACGCCATAGTATTTTTTGGTGGTAACCCATACTGCTCAAGCAAGTCCTGCAGCTGCTTCTCGAGGTTCAGTGTCACGAAATAGCTTCCCGCCTGTCTCCAATTGTGTATGTATCACCACTACGTGTGCATGACACAACAACTGAACTCTGATTTTCAGCATTCTACACACTCACTTCATATGCATGTGCTTTACACTTTGGGCAATATGCATGAAAACGTGTCATAGCAGTGTGTCCAATAAAATTCTGGTAGAAGAGATACTTTGTCATGGGAATTGTAGCTGCTTCAGGGAGGTGAGCATCTATGAGCCTCAGTGAACTTTCAGTGGCTTCTTTCGAGTGATGCTTGAGACTGTGTGCCATTATCATGAGAAGACTCTGGCCATGTGTCACTTTGGAGTTGCTGTATAGCTTCTCATCCTGCAACAATCAAAATGATATATGTTCATGACCTAACTTCTGTCGTAAGTATCTGATATTCTAAAAGCAATAAAATATGTGGTACTTGGTGAAGTGCACCTTTTAGTCTGGTAGGATTTCTTAAAAGGTCAGTTTCACACCCGGTGGTACTGAAGCATCAGCTGTTGCTGCCTCATCATCGGGCGATTGTTCCCGATCACTTTCACTGGCTTGTGGACCACACGTGGATTCCTCGTCACTTGAGCTCGGGTAACAACGTGATTCACCGATGTCTACGGAGGACTCCAGATCCGTTGATAGGTATGGAAGTGAGGCTGCTTCATTCCCAGACTGTTCGTAGACAGAACTGAGGCGGCTCGCATCAGGATATTCAGTTAACTCGGTGTCTGGACTACTTCTGATCTCTGAGGGACGATGGGTATTTGTGCAGTACTCGGCGTCTGTTCTTCCATCTGTAGACTCTCCTAGCGCCTGCTCTTTCATCCGGTATTTAGTCCGAAGTGGTATTTCGGCCTCAGCATCCCACAAAAACTGGTTGTACTTGCATTTTTTTGCATGTTTTGAACACTTAAACGAATCGAGGAAACCGTGGCTGCGTTCCAATACCCCGGTTAGTCGACTGCCTAGCGGTCTAACCGGAAGTGCCGCCATGTTAAGTCTCGTTCCCAATCTCGCCAAGTCCGCTATTCAGCCGGCTACCGCCTAGTGCGCATCGATGCAGTCTCGTTATACGCCTGACCATCTGACAGCCGGAATGAAGACACGCGTTGAGGGTACCAGCGTGCACGCTGTTTCTGCTGGCTTTAAATGTAAAGTTGCACATAGTGGTATGTTTTTTAAAATTGCGTAGAGAGTTGCAACACATGTTTAGTTGTGAAGGTGACAGTTTATGCACGATGTCCTACAAACTTAGCGCATTAGAGTCCTGCTGCGCTTGCGCCGTACGCATTTCTTGCATGAGCAACGAGATGGCGCCACAGGCGCCTCGGCTAGGCCAGCCTGTTCCAATAGTGACAAGCAAAGGGGTCTACTCAGCTGCCTAGTCAGGCGGCTTCGCGGGCGCGAGGTATTGGAACGCAGCCTGAGCAAGACCACAGCCGGCCATAAGCACGAACCCAGTACCACAGATTTAGACTGCCTCTCACGTTTGCACTACGGCTTAGAGCAACCAACACGTCTTTGGTTCACTACAAAAAAGAAAGTTGTACTTTCGTTATTATACGTTTTTTATTATTTACTTCAGCTCATCTAAAACAATTTCTCTTGTTCTTGCTAGTGGGCTTGGAATCCAAAACTAGCCAATCCAAAGCCATTCTAATCCAATTCAGTGCTTCCTGTTTTCCTGCCATGCTTCCTGCCTTTTCCTTTCTTATACGCAGCCATTCTACTTCTGCCATATTGAAAACTAAATGCACGTTGTGTTGCGGCGCGTTGTTTGAGTATCAGCAGTATTGTTGTCTGCTCAGTCATGGCACACATACTTGTTAGGTGGCCCGCGGAAAAGAAGTGGGATGTATACCCACTCCGTGCAGTTGTGGACGTGGAGCTCGGCGAAAAAATAGCGACATGTCCGACCCACGTGGACAAAATCAGGAAGACGCTGGTGCTCATCAATTGGGCAAAAGACGAAGACCCAGTACTTGGGTTCGTTATAGGCGTTGGTAAGTACCCATTTTTTGTTTCTTTAAGGGAATTATACCAATTGGGAACACAAGCGTTCTGCGGAGAGGAATTTTGCGTGTGCCGTTGCAGGACCTGCTTCGCAGTCATTCCTTGGCGTTGCAAACTATCCAACGTAATTTGCTTCTGCTTCAGGTACGGATGCCGCCATGGAGAGGAAAAGGGCGTGGCTTGTGAAAAGCTGTGACGCCGAGAACACATATGAAGAAGGCAGCGTCGCATTGCCACATGCATGTGTAAGTTATGTACAGGGTGTGTGCAGAAAAACATGACCCGCATTTTTACATGTAACTCGTTGTCTACTTAGCCGAGGAACTTCCGGTGGTGCACGACGGCGTATTTATGCGTGCGAAAGCTACAAAAAAATCCTGGAAGCCATACTCAGTGTAAAAAAATAAACAGAGCGCGAAAACATGGGCTTCCATGCATTAGAATAGGGCGGTCATGACAGTACATGGTAGTGCATTTCGGTCTCATGAGAGTTATGTGCAGGCACCGCTAGGGGTACTGCCGATGAGCATCCATGTGGGACATCGTTTCGATTTATGCACCGATAGCTCCCCTAGCGGTACTTGAACACAACTCTCCTACGTGCACCATGTTGTCCTTTCACATACACCCTGTTGTCCACCATGTTGCCCTATTCTGATGCACGGAAGCCGACGTTTTCGTTGTTCCGTTTATTTTTTACGCTGGGTATGGCTTCCACAATTTTTCTACAGATTTCGCACGCATAAATGCGCCGTCGTGCGCCACCGGAAGTTCCTCGGCTAAGTAGACAACGAGTTACATGTAAAAATGCGGGTCACGTTTTTCTGCACACACCCTGTATATCTTGGTAACCACGTTCCGAAACGATAACTCCTGCGTCTAATTGAATACGGTATGCATAATTCTGGCTTTCCCAAAGTATGATGCCGCAGTAGGTGTGCGGAACATCACATCCTCTTGTTTCGTTGCTTCATTTGGCTAGCGGCAGTGGTGCTGTGTATGTCTCACTAAAACAAAATCGACAAATCTTCCAGGTATCGCTATGTCGATGTGGAGCCTGAATTCAGGTCATCCTTGATTCTGATACAACTGAGGCCACAATACGTGCTCAAGTCATCTGCGTTGCGAAACGTGCAGCATACCTCCTCGCCGGATGGAATTCCACGTCACCCTTACCAGCATCTACAAAAGCACCCCGTCTAGACCAACGCTCTTCATTTGGCTAGCGGCACCTGTGCTGTGTATGACTCACTAAAACAAAATCGACAAATCTTCCACGTTAGTTCTTGTTATATAAGTACTACCACAAGTTGCTTGTCGCCGCTGTCGCTTGCCAAACTCTGTGTATAGTTTGCGCATAATTTTTGCCCTGTTCATGATCGTTTATGTACAGCCTGAGGAAAAGAGGCAGTATGACAGGTGTTGTTGATGAAATGAGAGAAATATTTCAAAAAGAGCTTCAAAAGTTTAAAGAATCATTCGAAAGAGACATAAGGAGTGACACTCGTGAAATAAGAAAGAAATTGGATGACATGACGCCACCTTTCGATGACCTGAAGCAGAAAATTGATAAAGTTCTATCTGACAATGAAAACCTCAGGAAAGAAAATGAGAGTATAAAGCATAAAATACAAGCAAATGAGGAACGCGTCATTCGTCTGGAACAATACAGCAGAAACCGGAATATAGAAATCAAAGGTATTCCGATGGGTGCTATGGAAGATATTGTTGAACTTGTTAGAAACATAGGTACGCTCGTCGGCGAGCCCATCTCACCTGAGGACATTGATATATGTCACCGAACTCCTGTTCGGAGAAGTAGCACTGAAAGAAATATTGTGGTACAGTTTGTAAATCGTGGGAAATGGGACGCTGTTTTAAACCAAAGCTAGGGGAAAGCGAATGAGGTGTCCTGATCTTGGCCTGGACACGTCAACCACTGTCTATGTAAACGAGCACCTCTGCTCAGACCTAAAACAATTACTTGGCGCAAGAATATCAAAAAAGAAGGCAGAAAAATGGAAGTTTGTTTGGGTCAGGAATGGAAAAATATTTGCTCGGCAGAATGAGAGCTCTGGTATCTTGCATATCCAGAATCGGGGTGATATCCTGAAGATTGTGTAGTGCTTCTTTCTTTGTGTCCCCCCTTCACCTTTTGTCAGTTTTAGTTGATTATTTGAGTTTGTTTTTCTTCTTCTATCTTCCATGTGTACTGCGAGTGATGATGTGTTTAAGAGACTAGCACAGAAGAAGTCGTTGTCAATTGTCCATCTTAATGCCCAATCTATTAGAAGTAAACGGGACGCGCTAACCATCTGGCTAGAAAATCTCAGCTCTGTATTTGGTTTTGTCATGATATCCGAAACATGGTACAAACACGAATGTGATTAGATTACAATTCCTCACTTTTCGCATTTCTCTTGTGATCGTGCCGGCCGCCGAAGCGGAGGAGGTGCCATGCTTATAAGCAGATCGTTACAGCCAAAACTTATCCATGAGTTCTCCTACATTAGTGAAGATATTGAGATTCTCACTGCCAGGTGTGTTCCGAATGTGTTTACAGTTATATATAGACGACATGCTAGCGACATTTCTAGGTTTCACGATAGCTTTGAAGCGTATTTAAAATTCGTGTTTGAGCTTGGCTACACAGCCTATGTTTGTGGGGATTTCAATATTAATATGAGTAGTACTTAGTCATGGCGTACTGTCAGAGTAGTTATTTAGCAACCTGGACCCCTGGACCCTATGCCGTTGACCCCTGAGTTGTTCGCGAATGTTTCCCGCTTATCGGCGGGAGCGGCGCGTGTGCGGAGGGTTGTTCGCGAGGTTATAACATGCATAGACATGCAAAGAGGAGTCATACACAAAAAGCACAAGTTGAAATATATTTATTAAAGCCAATAGAGCTGACAATTCTGCCAATTGTAATGCCAAATGTGATGCCAATCAGGTGAAGCAGAAAAACCAAGCCGAAAGACCTTCACGACCTGTAACAGAATAAATAAAAACACAAGACAGTCCATGTAAATAATATACATATTTTACTCGCTATTAATATTTCAAGTCATCAGATTCTGAAAGAAAACATAATATCAACATTCATCACATTGCTTAACAATTGTTCACTTAGGGAGCCCCGCACCAACGACCTGAAAGATGACTTATTATTATACGAAAGTACATTCGCATTCAATAATACGTACAATACTGCGGCCACACTGGATAATTTGTAAAAGATAAATTTTAATATCAACAATCATACTCCCATTATAGCAACAATAATCCGAAAGATAATCTAATTTAATATCATATTCTACTTTCAGTAATACATACAATACTGAGGACACATCGGATAATCTGAAAAAGATACATTTTAATATCAACAACCATACTTGAATCCATGGAAGACCATAGGACATCAACGACAAGAACGACATGAACACAAGAGGAAATAAAATCTATAACACTACACTTAATCAAAGAAGATATTGCTACAATACGAATACAATCAAAATTACAAGTTGTATAGCACGATCCTAGCCAACAACCAGCTCTAATAATATCTCCACTGATTTGTTGAAGACGGGAGGCGTACGCCTGTTTTGTGACAGTTATGAACATTTCGAGCGCAATAAGGAAGATAAGTCGATTATTCCAACAATGCGCAACTTTTAATTAATCAATTTTCTTATTAAGTGAATAGCATAGACATAAGGAAATAATGAGAAACATCACAATCAACAGCTAGCATTAATAGAGAGCCAAACCTGCAACTCCTAGCCAACACGTAAACAACAGATACATGCAATAGCGCAACAATCTATCAAAACAAGAAACATGACGAATTTAATACTGTGAATAGCACAGACTTAGAGCTGAAGAACACAGGAACCCTCTAAGCGGCGCCACATAAACAACAACAGAGGAAATAATCTATAATTGAACCATCATAAAATCATCTTCATGACTTAATCTAATCGAACACCATACAATTTTCATTCTAACGAACGTTACAAACCTTACTTTGATGGAGACATCCAACACCCAGGCACCATGAGAAGATCTCGATTTTTCTTCAAAGCCCGGAGACATATTATCTCTCTGTCTATACGGCCAAAGCACTGGGCATGCTTTATCACTCAAAGGGTTGGGGGGCTATATTCCTTTTCCTTCCTCAAGCAAACAGGGCGCTCTCGAGGTCAGATAAGATAGTACAAGGGCGATATATTTTATTGTGCAGCGCAAATAGTTGCCGATATTATTCGCGGGGATCACTATCTTTTCGCATCCTTTCGTTGAAACGGAAGTTTTTCGTCAAAGTGGATGACATAGTCGGCTAAGTTTGTACAGAGGGGATATTTTCATTGAACATGTAGAGCAGGTCCAAATTATTAAATGATAGCAACAATACTCACTCAAAAACAATGAGAAACAAACTTAATTACATCAATTTTGTAATATATTGAAAGTTCTATATAGATGAACCTGGGGCTATATTCCTTCTTCCAACAAACAGGGCACTCTCGAGGTCAGATAAGATAGTACAAAGGCGGAAGTCTTTCGACAAAGTGGATGACATCCCTATTAAAAAAAACGACATCAGGTCTTTTGTGATTTGGGACGTTGCCTCTGATGTTGACATTAGAGCTGTCTTGATGTTAATGTCACAACATCCCTGATGTTCACACCAGAGACGTCCTGATGTTAGCATCAGGTGAGCGTCCCAAATCACATCAGGCCTGATGCCGACACCAGAACAGCTCTGATGTTAGCATCAGGGCATCTCTGATGTCGGCATCAGATCAGTTGTGATGTCAACATCAGATATGTTCTGATGTCGACATCAGATCTTTTCTGATGTCAACATCACAGGTGGACAATGCTGAGGTCGAGGCAGGAGCTGCTGGTTATAGTGCCGTGCTCTGGAGTGCTGGTGTCAGCATACTTGGGTGCACCATTTCCAGGCTTCAAGATGAAGATTTCTCTATGGCTGTGATAAATATACACGGATTCATCCGCATACAGAATTCATGCATGAGCACTCAACATGACCCAATGAGTTTTGATGCTGCCTGGGGTTCCATACAAATGCACACATTTGTCACCCACTCGTAATAGCACAGCTGCTCAATTAAAAAAAATATACCAATAAAATACAATCATAACATACACATATATGTTTGGCACACATGCAGAAAGGTGCAATGCTAGCCTTGACTGGTAAGAAGCTGTGCAATTAAAATTAACTGGCAATTTTCACGCCTCGAAATGTCGCATTCACATTTTTTTAGCTATACCAAAGCAGTCGGGAATACATTGTACAATGCAGTGGCGTAAATCCAAAGGGCTACCTCTTTCTGTCAAAAAAGAAAAAAAGGCGAGGTTGGCTTCGCAAAATTCGAAGATCAATTGGGAAAATTAAATTTTGCACTAATTTAAGCACCCTGAATGGCAAAACAGCCCCCAAGATAAACAGCGTTCACCCTTCAGACAAATAGATTTTTTTTTCACGCTCGGTGAAACACCCTAGTTGAGGATCTTAACTGCAACCGCAATTATGCAGATTAAATTTTGAACTTGGAGCTATTTACTTTTGAAGAATGTATATGATGACAGCAATTGTTTTATTTTAATTTGTAAGCAGGAATTCAGGAGCATTCTCTAGTAGGATTTTTTCGTTGATATACACTCTTAAATAAATGAATAACTACAACTGTTCTTATTATCAGTGGGATGAAATAAGAACACTGAATATATATATAGCTTCAAGTGGTTGTGCATCTACTAAATGACTTTCCACAACATGGAAACTCATAATCTCGTTTTTTTTTTAAATTGAACATACTGACTGCTGATAATAATTTCACAATTTTCGTCGGAGCTGACTAGCCTTTTCGTTTAGGCACTTTGTGACAAACGTCTCGCTTTCCCTCTTCTGTCGTGTGAGTGCAGGATGGCCAGCACTGGACTTCTAGTACTCAAACGAATCTGAAACGAAAGAGAATGGGAATAGTTGCATAACATTCCTTTCATGGATTTCAATTACAGATACTGTATAAGTGGTAACTTTCGTGCGCATTATTTCCATTAAATTATGATGTAATGACAGTGGCAAAAGGAATAATAAATTAACTGTATATAATTGAGTTTGTGCACCTTACTGTTGGTTTTGTGTGCAAGTTGATTACGTTCAGCTTTCATCAGGCCAGCTGTATATCTGGTTGGCACACCGAAATTAGTCATGTTGTACACCTCTGAAATGTGACGTTGACCAATTTCGAAAATTATCACAATCATCAAATTAGATTATGCATTATGCGGCTTTTCTGTTCTAGGTACACAAATGTTTCGATGAACTTGTATTGAGCTGCTGGGTGACAAACAATGTATGGCTGCTACTTTTTGTGGAGTTATGAGTAGCTGGGAAGTTGTTTTTCTCATTGCTTTTGCTCGATTGGGCAGCTGACCATGGACGCTTCTATGCTTGAGTGCCTCGCTGCCCCACATCCCCAAGGCCAACTTCTTGACAAATATGCTGTTTTTTGTCTCGTTGACTGCCACATCCCATGCAGCACTTTGCAGCCACACACCATAGCCTGCATGCACCTTTAGTGCTAAGAGGTAGCAGATATAGTCAGTCGAGAGTGATGGGCAGTGGCTAACGTGTAGAGCACTGCAGAGGCTCAGGTAGTCCCGAGACCACCCTGGCCCGTTATTTGCCGGGCCTAGGTCGGTCTTGATACTATGTTACCCCTGTGTCATTTAGCTGTGGTCAAATGTTACAGCCTGATACACTGGACTGGGCCGCGTACCTTATACATTGCTCAGGCTTGGGCAGGGCCTGGGCTAGGTATGCAGCTGTCGGGCCGGGCCCATGCGGGTAAATCAAGGGAAGGCCGGGTTCGGGCCAAGCCTGGGCAAAAAAGCGTGGCTCACGCAGTGCTCTACTAACGGGATGTTTTTAAAAGCTTCATTGAGTAGTATTTATAAGTACTAGTCAAACTACATCCTCTAGGTCGTTTTCTGTATAGGACACATCCACTTTCTATATTATCCATCTTTGTCTTCAGCATGCCTCGTTGGGAATCACTGACATTCAAGGTGCATAAATTTGAAACATGCACTCATTTATTGCATTGTGGTCTAAACCAACAGAGTCTTGTTCCAAGCAAATATCTAGCAGCACAGCATGACTGCGACTGCACTTAATTTTGCAGACAATGTGGTTGCAATTTAGCAGACAATGTTTTGCATACTTCATATGTCAATAAAACTGCAGGTCCAGTCTTCTACTCTTCTTGCACAGGAATATATGCATCCAGAATTTTTATGCATTACAAAAAAGTGACATTTGGGAAGCACATCATTCTATGCACTTTCTTGGTGCTGCCTATCCTTGTCTCTTATTAAACTTTTCTAGCTCTTACAGGATCACCTGGCTATGCCATAAGGCACCAGTGTCACAAGAAGATCCACGTATTTCCGCCTACCGATTTTATATTTCTAATTTTATCCGGTACAGCACACAGTCAGTTACACAATAGTAAGTCATAGCTAGTTGCTACACGAAGCTTAAACACTTAAGTGATACCGATGTGCTCATACTGGCCGTGCTGTGCTGTCTTAGCGGAAACTATTTTTTCCCCTCATACTTCAGTTTGCATAAACATTTTAAAGTGCTCAACTTCCTCGTCTTATACAGATGGGTCCCAATTTAAAGCTGCCTGAATGTACATCATTCATCATCTGATCTGACATAACCAGGTGCCGCCATAACTTGCCCTGCAGGCAAAATGGAAATGCACTAAATAAAAAAAGATTGAGCTTCTGAGCTAAATTGCCATGCTTAATTGTCGACATTCTGCCCGCTCTCCAAGATGCATAAAATGGCTATTGCTGCAAACCTCGCACAATTTCTGCATGCACAACGCCCAATTAGAGAACCCAACTCTCCAACAACTCTACTAGCACATCGAGCATTGCAATGGTATGGGGAAGTCTATGTTACTTTATTTAAAAGATCCTGTGTTAGTGTCCCAGAGAATGGCTTTCACAAAATGCTTTACCTAGCTGCAACATGAAGCCTGCTGGACGAGAGGTTGAATTCTGCACAGATACATAAGGAAAGTTGATCATAGCCGTCCATCCTCAGAAACGAAGCCCACTTCTGGAGGCTGCTCTGTCAGAGGTTGAATTTCTTGATTTCTCGGAGATTTGTGTGAAGCAGCAGCATAACCTAGAGCAAAAACAAACTGGTTGATCACGTGGAGCTGCACTCTACATGTTATATTAGAAAGGAAGTACCAATGCAGGAGTAAATACTAAAACATAGTGCACGATTGCTAACGAAAACACGAAGGCAGAATAAGCAGCATAAATCAGCCTGTGTTTGTCTCAGCGTTAGTCTGCTATGCTCCTTCTACCATTTTCTATCTTACTTGTTATTACTAAGCCATGATCAGCTTAGAAAGAGTCCAGAAGATGATTAGTTGAGACCAGGAAAGCAGACCTGAAAAATGTTGCACAGCAGAAGGTTCTTGTGTAGTAACATGAGATACGGGAACTTGATCTGAACTTGAACTTGAGCAGAAGCACCGCTTGGAATGCAAACCGAAATTTCTTCTTTTTCTGAAAAATGTGCAGCAAATAAATTGCAGTCTTTATTACAATATATTTACATTTTCCTTGATAGCTCGTTGTACTGACCTTTTTCAAAAATCTTGGAACAGAGAGCAGTCCGCAGTTCTCGGTTCAGCTTTTTGAGCGTATCTTTCTCCTTCACAACACGGTCGTATTTCTTCTGCAGAGCCTTGACTTCTCTTTGAACAGCTGATGTCTGTCCCTCTATTTCATGTGTAAGCGCTGTTTCTTCTGCAGTCTGAACCGCACGTCTCCTTTTTCTGGCTGTGCTGTCATGCTTCTAGCAACATATTTCAATATTATCAGCCTGTGATGATATAAGTCATGTAGGAAACAAGTAAAACTTCATTGTTCGATATTTAGACCATATGAACATCAAGAAGTTGTGCTTTAGAGATGTTCTGCTGTTAAGATCAGGAAAGGAAATAGAACATTGTATCGTGTCTCAAAAACCACCAGCAGAAAATGGATAATTCCACACCAAATTACCAAGGCCCCTGCTCGACCATCTTCAGTTTCTCGAGAAAATGCCATAGATACGCCGTCCTACCAATAGCCATTTTGATTTACAACAAAAATATTGATCTGCTTCGAGTTACGAGAAACCTGAACTTACACAAAAGTCTAAAACCATAACACATGAAGGACGAAGCCGCGCGGACAGGCTTCTTGAACAGCAGTTTGTGACAGAGATTGACACAAAGATGTCATGGCGTTAGGCCAAACGCGATTTATATGCCGACTTATTTTTAGACCAGGACGTGGGCGCATATTAGGGCACTACTTGTTGCAAGTTTGAGATTTTTTAAGGTACTTTGATTTCAAGAAAGAAGACTGAAAATACTTGTGCTTACTCGTCACACTCCGTACAACATGTTGGTATGCTTCGAAGCTTCTCAGTGCAGCACATTATGCTACATTACATTCTAAACATGGAAGTTTTGTCAAAGTTCATCGTTTTCAGGGCTGTTTTCGTCAATGGGGTGGTGGATGGAGAAATGACATTGGAAATGATACAGCGAGATCTCAAGTAAGATATATAAAAAGAGTAGAAGTGTACGTTTCCATAAACACGAGAGAATATCTTTTTTAAAAATATTTGACTGCCAACAGTGCTGGTGTGCTGCGCATACGCGAAGGAGTACATCAGTGGCTTTGGCCTACCATTTGAAAGGATAATACTGCTGTTCAGGATCCCGCTGATCTCCTTGTGTCTAGTTCCCAAGGCAGTTCAAGGCGAAATTGCAGGCCTCCAGGGCAACGAAATAAGACTGTCTTGCCTAAGCAATGGGACGCGTGTACCAGAAACAGCAGTATCTTACTGAACTTTGTTTTCATGCGTGCTCTCCACGTAGACTGGTATTCGTTACCTGAACTGCATTGTTAAAAAAGCATAAAATTATGGATAACCACTTGTGTATAGGTGCTGTAGCACAGTGAAGTGGCAGCGAAATCATATGAACCATATCCATTTTCGTACAGCTATACACTTTTCCAGATAACATACAGGTTTGCATTACACTAGTATAACCCATCTGGTAAAACAGGTTCTAAGACAAGTGATGTAAAACATACTAAAACAACACAGATGATGTCGCAACTTTCTGCTACTGTGTAGCCATGAGAAATGTATTCTATTATCTTGAGGCTCTGAGATTTTGCCTTGAAATGTCTTTGGAGCCTTCTACTTTTGCATAATTTTTGAGGCATCATAACTAGAGAGTAGATCAATATTTATAGGTAAACTTCAGCAAATGCCTATTGATTGGACAGAACATCTAGGATATATTATGGAAAAGGACTGACGGGGATCGGGCAGGACCTTGGGATCATTTGGCGTCGAAAGAGCCAATTATACAATGTCTACATTGCACCCGCCTTGAAAACTGACTTCCATACTACTTTTGGTTTTTACACTCAGATTTGATTACAATACATACCTTACTCTTTGTCTTTCCGTGGGGAGTGGAGCATGTTGGCAGCGTTTTGCGCTTCCCAGAGCTCATCCATTCCAGGATCTCTTCTCCTGTGTCTAGAGAAAAAAAATGAAGCAGCAATACTTTGACGTTTTCATGGAAGGATATATGTGAGCACCACAGAGTTGTATCCAGGGCAGTAAAATGACTAAGTGACAGGTTCTTACTAACTTATTTTAATTAATTACTGAATCTCAGCACTTTTCAGATCATTAAGCATCTGAAACTGTACTTCAACTACTTTCTCCTGTAACTTGTATTCTAAGGACAGTTACCTCTGTAATTAACTTTTCCAACATGATTTTTTTTTCAATATTGCAAAAATTGTGTTTCATTCCAGATGTTCGGTTCTAGGATGGAACAGGTACATCATGTACATAGTTGAGTAGGTTGATGAGTATCCATAGCCATGTCGCATGTTGAGAAGCATTGAAAGGCATACAACTTGTTCTTGAAGCAAAGCCGTCAAGTCCAAAGTGGGCTTCTTTTGGTACGCTGCTGGAAATGCTGAACGCATTCTGTTTAAGAGTATTAAGAAATGTGTTTTCCAAGTTGTGGTTGGAAGTCATGAAGGACTCTTCATCAACACAAGGGTATCCTAAAGCAGGTGATTTGTTTTCATGGCCAGCACTGTGATATTACGCGGTAAATTCATGTTTAGGGACTTCATCTCAGTTAACTGAAGATATCAAAGGGACTACTGATCTTGGCGCTGGTGAAGCCGGGCCGCGCCACTGACTTTAGTGAGTAGTGAACTGGTCTGAAAAGTTTTTATAGGGATGACTTCAAATTTCATTGGCCAGATTTGCGCCTAGCTCAGTTTGTTCTCACGGGCAGCTCCAACTTAGTAATAATGAAGTAACTTTTCCTACAACAAAGATACTCTAAAAGTGTGATTTTATATATTTTTCGCGCTGAACGATTTTGTATTCTCCACTAAAGGTCTCCACCAAAACGCGAAAATATTTTCTACGCGAAATCAACGAGTTTTACGTTGCTAGAACTCATGTATGTTTCCAGTTGCTTACAGTTCTGTTCTACACACGATGCGTTTGTAACTTAATTAGCAGATCTGCGTGCGGCGTACACGCTTGCTCTGATATGTTTTACAAAGCATGACCGTGAAGCACTGGCACAGGTCTAAGTACCTCATTATGCATTACGCATCGCGATGCACACAGTGTTCTCGTTTTCAAAAACCAACCCGGGGGCGCTTACCTGCCATATGAAGTATTCTTGCGTGGTAGGATCCACCTTCTGTGGTTTCATCTCCAGGCCAGTAACATTCGTAGGCACCTCCACGCTTGAAATCTGTTGCGGACTTTGGATCGAAGTTTTTATGCAGCTGGATATCGTACAGACTTCTTCGCAATCGGCCACAAACTTTACGCATACGTGAAACATGACTGCTGCCTTTCAAAGTAACTCGAAAAAGTATGCCAAAAGTTCGAAACTTTCAAAAACTAGCAAACCAGTACAGATGCTGTTAAACGCACGCAAAACCAAACTGTAAGCTGCTTGCGTCCCGCGTCTAGTTTGTATTCGGACGCATCAATTGCGCAGGCGGCAGTAACCTGCGCAGCTTCAGGTGTAATTTTATAAGAACGAAACATGTTTTCCAAAGTATGCGTGGCTCTCTTCGTCATTTTTGAAACATATTTTTAACAAGGTGTTTGGGAGTATTTTCACCACCCACGTAAGGGGTTAATGTCACGTGACATCCAGATGTAGCAGACGACGAAGCGCTGTTGCAATCTGCTTTCATGTTCGCATGCAAGTTTGGCTGACAGCTATGGATATAAGGGACAATGAAAATCAACCTGAGAACGAACAATCGGATCACAATCCGGATGATGTACCTCACGGACGGCTATGTGCTGTGGACTCTTCAACCTCAGCAAGGAAACGACACAGAAGGTACTATCAATACTTGGATCCGGGAGCAGCGTCCACAACTGAACCGCGGCAATCAATATGCAACAGAAAGAAGCGTGTCGTTGAGGTAAGGAGATCTTTGTACTTTGTTTTGAAATTTGTTTGGCAGGCTCAGACCCTTGTACTGGGTGCAATCAAGGGTGCAATCAAGGGTCGCGCACCTTTTTCGGGCCTGTGTGTCGAGATGAAAAAACATTGATGCGCGTCCCTTGAGCGAGTATGAATTTACTTTTTTCGTTTTGTATTACGCTCCATGTGTACGAGATGCATATTTACAATCCCGTTAATCAGGGTCCTTCTCCACCTTTAAAGCTGCTGAAATTTAACAGTGTAACGTGGATCAATGAATATATATCACCATGTGGGCTAAAAAGTTCAAATCTTTCATAGGGACACCAACGGAGTAAAGACGTGGTCGCCTGTAGTGCTCAGACTGAAACTGAAAGCGATTCGGACAGCAGCAGCCTGCTGCATAGCGGTGACCGCTACAGTGCCAATGAAAATCATCCCAAACTACAGGCTGCCAGTAGCTCAGCAGATGACATCATCAGGGATGAAGATCCAGACTATACAGAAGCTGTGGACCCAGTGCCAGAGAACTTTTCCAAGAATGAAATGTCATTTGATTCCGAAGGCTCCTCAGATGAAGACAGCAATGTTCCCCAAAGCACAACGACAACAGAAAGCACCTCCCCTGAGAAAACAGATTTTGATATCATGACAGTCATTGAGTCATATGGCAGTGACACACTCCCAAACCAAAACATAACAAAGGCACAGGCAATATTGCTTGTGCTGAAGACTGCAGCTCCGGGAGGTGAAGCTGCGGACGGACGACAAGTTACAATTCCTCCAACTCGACGAACAGCAACGCAGCACCAACACGACGCCCGAAAAATTACCAATAACCTGAAAATACTCATCGATGGCCATGAGATGATTGCGTTAATCGATACCGCAGCCGACGACTCTGTTATAAGTGGTAGGTTGGCTAAGAAGCTTTGCAAGGTGCAAACGAAGTGGGATGAGCCTGACATCGGCACTGCTGGTGGACACGTCGTAACACCGACTGGCCGATGCACGGCAGTCATACAAGTGCGTGACATCCAGTACGTCGTCAGCTTTGCCGGCTTGCCGAACTGCCCACGGGATGTAATACTCGGAATGGACTTTCTAGTCGAAAACGAAGCAATCATCGACTTCACAAATGGAGTTATCTCTTTTAAAACGCCGGAAACAGCAGAAGACAAGTGGTGGGCACGAATAACCCCGGAGAAACGCGCAAACGACGTAACCGCGTGACGACTCAGCACGTCAACCTGCCTCCCTTGTCGTCAGTCCTTGTGACCGCTACGTGCGACAGAGCACCGACTGGCTGTTTGTTGGCTGAAGGCAACACGCAACTTCTCCTCGAACGAGGAATTGGTATAAGAGGAAGGGGGCAAGAAGAATTGTACCCGTAAGAAACGGAATATTCGAACTCCTGGTCACAAATTTTCGCCCGGAGCCACAACAGCTGGCGAACGGTACAAAGATAGCCGTCATCGTAGACCAATACTCCACCACGGATGTTTGCCTGATGGACACTGCTCGCATCGCGGTCACCACGGACCACGAGGCCGGACATTTCGACGTAAACCCTCAACTCAATACAACTCAAAAGCAAACCCTTCTCCAGATGCTCAACGATTTCAGTGACTGCTTCGCTGCATCGTCGAAAGTAAGACAAACGCCCGTTGCGAAGCACCGCATCATCGTCGACGAAAAGGCCCGTTCAATTTACCGCATGCCGTACCGGGTCTCCTGCAAAGAGCGAGAAACGATCCGAACGCAAGTAGAAGAGATGCTAAGAGATGACATTATCCAGCCGTCGACCAGTCCGTGGGCATCGCCGGTGGTACTAGTGAAGAAGAAGGACGGAACACTCAGGGTTCTGCGTCGACTACCGGAAACTCAATGATATAACGAAGAAGGACGTCTACCCGTTACCGCGCATCGACGACACGCTCGATCGCCTTCAAAACGCAAAATTTTTCTCTTCCATGGACCTCAAGACAGGGTACTGGCAAATTGAAGTCGACGAACGGGACCGTGAGAAGACTGCCTTCGTCACTCCGGATGGACTTTTCGAATTCCAGGTTATGCCTTTCGGCCTTTGCACAGCACCAGCGACGTTCCAGCGTGTTATGGATACAGTTCTCGCCGGGTTGAAGTGGCAAACCTGCCTGGTGTACCTCGACGATGTTGTCGTCTTCGCAAGAACATTCGAAGAACATGTTGAACGGCTAAAGCAAGTCCTCGAGGCTATCAGAACTGCAGGGCTGACGTTGAAGCCTCAGAAGTGTCGATTCGGCTACGAGGAACTCAGATTTCTCGGCCATCACGTGAGCAGCGACGGCGTACGCCCCGACCCCGAGAAGACGGCGCCCATCGCAAATTACCCTGTTCCTTCTAACGTGAAAGACGTTCGAAGCTTTCTTGGCCTTGGCGCCTACTACCGCCGGTTCATTCCGAACTTTTCAAGAATTGCGTCACCCCCGGATGCCCTCACGAAGGACGGATCCACGTTTATCTGGAGTGAAGCCCAGCAACAGGCGTTTGATGAATTGAAGACGCGTCTACAGACCGCACCCGTGCTTGCCCACTTCGATCCAAACGCCGAAACATGATGATGATTCGGGTTTTTATGGCGCATGAGCAACTAAGGCTATAAACGCCGAAACAGAAAAACACACCGACGCAAGCAACGATGGTGTAGGAGCCGTGCTCGTTCAACTTCACTACGGCGTCGAACGTGTTATCGCTTAAGCAAGCAGAACGCTAACCAAGGCAGAGAAGAACTATTCGACGACCGAAAAAGAGTGCCTTGCACTCATATGGGCCATCACAAAGTTGCGCACCTACCTGTACGGACGGCCGTTCAAAGTGGTAAGAGACCACCACTCTCTGTGCTGGCTGGCTGGTTTAAGGGACCCCTCAGGACGCCTAGCGAGATGGAGCCTCCGATTACAGGAGTATGACGTAACCGTCATTTACAAGTCAGGAAGAAAACACACCGACGCCGACTGCCTGTCCCGAGCACCACTCCAGCGACAGGACAACAGCTTCGAGGACGACGACGCCTTCCTCGGTCTAATGAGCGCGACTACCATGTCCACCAAGTAGTACAACGACCCGAATTGAAGACACTCGTCGGCTATCTGCAGGGCCGCGCCAACAATGTTCCTCCCATCTTCAGAAGATCACTCCCAAGTTTTTCCCTACGTAATGGTGTCCTCTACAAAGAAAACCAAGCACCACAAGGCGCTACGTGGTTTCTCGTTGTGCCTGGGGACATGCGCATCAAGATTCTTGAATCCTGCCACGACGAACCGTCGTCAGGTCATTTGAGATACAGCCGGACACTGGCCCGTATATGGGAAAAGTACTACTGGCCAAAATTGGCCAAGACCGTACACCACTACGTAAGGACGTGCCGGGAATGCCAACGACGAAAAACGCCGCCGGTACGACCTTCTGGGTACCTTCAGCCAATCGCACCGCCGTCGGCGCCGTTCGAGCAGATTGGGATGGATCTACTCGGGCCCTTCCCACGTTCGTCTTCCAGAAATCGTTGGATAATTGTCGCCACCGACTACCTGACACGCTATGCTGAGACTAAGGCACTTCCACAGGGCACAGCAACAGAAGTGGCGAAGTTCTTCATCGAGAACATCGTACTACGGCACGGAGCTCCGACCGCCTTAATCACCGATAGGGGAACGGCATTTACAAGCAGGCTAACACAAGAAATCCTTCGACTCAGCCACACCGCTCACCGGAGGACAACGGCGTACCATCCGCAGACGAACGGGCTCACCGAACGCCTAAACAAAACCCTTGCCGACATGATTTCGATGTACGTCGACGTCGAGCACAAGACATGGGATGAAATACTGCCTTACGTCACGTTCGCCTATAACACGGCTGTCCAGGAAACAACGGGATTCACACCGTTCCGCCTGGGACACGGCCATGACGCATCGACTATGCTGGACGCGATGCTGCCCCACGAACCCAGTGATGTGGAAAACGACGCTCTGGACTTCACACAGCGAGCAGAAGAAGCCCGCCAGCTGGCCAGACTACGCATTGGTCAACAACAACGCGTCGATGAAAGAAGATACAATTTGCGCCGACGAGACGTACGCTTCAGTCCAGGCGAATTGGTATGGGTTTGGACGCCGATTCGACGACGAGGCCTGAGCGAGAAGCTACTGAAGCGGTAGTTCGGTCTCTACAAAGTACTTCGACGCATTGGAGACCTGGATTACGAAGTGGTACCTGAGGGCAGCGTTCCCTCTCGACGACCCCCGAGGACTGAAATAGTTCACGTCGTTCGACTCAAGCCGTACTACAGCAGGTAGCGCTGAAGACTGGCTGGAAGGAGAAAACATGACAAAAGAAAAAAAAAAGAAGGAGATGAAGAAACGGCATCGAGACGATGTCACGTCTATGGAGGGGGCAATGCCACGAATCATCATCGCGAAACTTCCAGGGCAGGCACGAAACGGTACATCTCATCCCGGCGCATGCTGAAGAAGAAGCAAGAAGCTTCCAGATGCATCACCTGCTCTCTGGCAAACGCACGTGCTGTTTCTGGACTTTTCGGCGCGACGCTTAAATGCTTGTGCGCTCTAAGCTGGAGCATTCATTCTTTTGACTCAGTTGTGTTCAGAGAGCTATCACTCTTGTGTTTTTGCTAACAAGTAGTCTAATAAACCGTTTGCTGTTTATTCGACGACTCGCCGGCCCATTTCGCTTCGTGACAATATGTTGTTTCTAATGGCCTTACATGGACCCAGGTTGACGGCCTTTTGAAGCATTCTAAATACACTTCTCGGTCAAGGCTCATTCCCAAACTCGAAGCATGTTTTTCGACAACTACGGCAGAAAAATGAAGAGCAAATACTAAAATTTATCTACTACTGCAAAACTTGCTACTTAGAATTGGAGAGCTGACAAAATCACGCAGAACTGACTCATTCGTATGCAATACATGTGCAAAAAAATACAGTGTGCGGAGCCTTGCTTCATCTGGGGCATTCTTCATCATTTGGAGAGTAGGGAAGCAGCTTCAAGACATCTTACAGGAAATCTCTGAGAAACTGTACATTCGCCTTCAAGAACTTCGCAACAGCCTTGAAAATATGGACTCGTATCATGATATTACAGATGGGAAACTATACAAAGAACTGCGATCAAAATTCCAAATGCGTTGGTGTGACATCACACTCACACCTAACAGTGATGGCTCCCCAGCTTTTGAAAGTGCTAAATCGTCAATCTGGCCCATAAAAGTGATGATCAATGAACTCCCACCAAGCATCAGATGGAAAAAAATGTTCACAGCTTGCATATGGTTCGCAAAAGAACACCCTCCAACAACGTTATTCATGGGTGCTTTTACAGATGAGCTGAATAGCATTGGGGAGCTAACATGGATATTTCAAGGGCAAGTAATTCGGTCATTTGCCCATGCCATCACATGTCTTGTCGATAGTCCAGCAAGAGCAGCGCTTCTGAACATGAATCAGTTTAATGGCTACAACGCATGTCTGTGGTGCTTTAAAAGTGGAGATATGGAAGACTGTAAGTAAATTCCGTCATACTGAGTGCTCTGTAGTAATAATTACCGTAACAATAATAATAATGGTTTTATTTAGTGCCCAAGAATGGCTCATGGTCTTTGAGTAGGCACATTATTTCAGTTGGAGATACAGAAAAAGCATACACAATACACAGCATAAAATTAGACACAAGGTAATAGAGCAGCAGAATGACAAGCAAAACAGGTACGAGACACGATTCCACAAAGTCCACAAGAGCAGGATACATGTCATGTCACCACAGAGTGCAAAACGCTATGATCCATTCAAGCCCTTGATGCATCAAAATAAACAGCATCAAACTGGCCTCTGTTATTAAATGCATATACAATAATTGGGGGTTTACGTCGAGAGACAACTGAGATCTGTTATTAACTATAGGTGTCATTGTTCGCACAAAAGTGTCAATTGACCTGCCTTGGCGAAATCCGTGCTGGGTATCGGAAATAATTGGCTTAAAATATGTGCTGAAGTCTTTGCAGATATATTAAATTGTTCAGACTTTCAAAAAAGTACATGAAATGTTTGTAGGCCTACGATTACAAACATCTTTAGTGTCGTCAGATTTATTAAGATAGATGACAGGGGCTTGCATACACTAGGTTATGTGTAGCTCTTCAGAGACAATTTGAATACATATGTGAGGACAATGTTATGTAACCTACAATACACATAATTTGTATTGTAATGTACCGGCGTCTACTTTTCGCTTCTGGAGGGGACAAGAGGGAAATTCGTGCCCCACCTTCCTCCTATTCGTGACTCCTGAAAATTGTCTGTTGGCGCCGGTTCATACTGACTTGCCTTACCTGCCCCCGTAGATGCTGGCCCTTGTTGATGTATGTATCATGCATTCATTAGATTAAAAGTATTTGGCTTATTTGTTTCAGGAACCATGAGGTATCTACCAAAATCTGGAGAGCGCCTTGTTGCCAGGACACATGATTTGGTTCTGAAGGCGATGATGTTGGCCAGGCGCAGGAACAGAACTACTGGTGGCTTCAAAGGACCAAGTTCACTGGTGAAACTGAAGACACAGGACCTAGTCTGGGGTGTTCCACCAGACTATATGCATTGTTGCTTGCTTGAGGATGTCAAGACACTGACAGAGTTATGGTTCTCACTATCTGGGTCGCCTTATTATATTCGGAATCATGTGTCCAAATTAGATCAAAGACTGTCAAATATTGCCCCACCAATATCGTTCACAAAGCTGGTGCGGCCTGTCAGCGAGCGAGCATTCTGGGAGGCATCTGAGTACAGGAATTGGTTATTGTATTCTATGCTGCCATGCCTCCGTGGCATATTACCCACTACATATCTTGTGCATGCGTCCCTTCTTACTGAAGGAGTACGTCTCCCGCTGCAGGTATCTGTGACCGGTAGTGACATTACCACAGCGGGTCGTCTGCTCCGAAAATTTGTTTGTGAATCATCTTCACTCTATGGTAGCTCTATATGTACGTTTAACACTCATGTACTTCTGCATCTCTCTAAAAGCGTAGAAATGCTAGGCCCACTCTGGGGAATATCTATGTTCCCATTCCAAAGTGGTAATGGCAGAATGCTAGAGCTTGTTACAGCAGCTAAAGGTGTGCCGATGAGCGATGTGTAATGAGCGCAGTGTTTCATCAACTGAGTCACCATTTTCAGATTCTGTTGGGTTTCAAAGTTGTTCTGGACCGTATCACACATTTCAGTGAGCCTGGCCTATTGACGCAGAGCTTAGGCACTAGAAAGTGTGTTGCTCGATTGGCAAATGAGCTCCAATGTGCCTTGACAGAGAGGTATGCTGTTATGCCAACTGTTTCTAAAGTTTTCAGAGCACGCATTAGTGGGACAGTTGTGCACAGCTCTGATTACACGAGGGTGGTACGTACCTGTTCTTCACATGTTAAAATGAAGGACGGAGTATTCCGTGAAATTAAAGAGAGTTTAGCTTCGTTGATGACCGTGAAAGGATTGCTCTTTTGTGCCAAAAACTTCTGATGTTAGGAGGCGGTCTAGGGTACGAGTCTCATGTACACATGTGCGAACATCCACCACCTTGTGAAAACCTCAAATTGTACATGGATAATGATGTTTTGTCACAGGTTGTTTACGTAGAGATAGAGGGAGACCAGTATGTATGCACACAACCCAACACTGTAGAAAAATATTAGTTCCACAAAAACGTGCCTTTATTTTCCATTGTTATTCATAGCAGCTTCTGTTGGAGTTGGACGGACTAAAAATAATGCTTAACTGGGTATTTTAGTGAAAGTAGGCTTGTGCATATACAAACAAAAAATGAAATGCTCACAGAAATGTTGCTCATGAAATGCTCCTGGAATTTTTCCCTATATTTTAATTATATATGTATAGAGTCCACAAGACAAGGTCATACAAGGCACCCATTACATCTCAAGTGCAGCACACTCAGTGATCAAGGGCACAAATTGAATGCCTCAAATCCAGTCTACATGTACTTATCACACTAGCTTTTCCACTTTGATATGATGAGATCATGTACATTGTAGATATTTAAAAAATAATTACGCATTAGATGCTCAGTTGCGTTGAGTTTCCAGCCTCTACATGCAGGGGCGGATCCAGACCCTCGGTTTGGGGTGAGGGGCGGTTCCTTTATCGGAGCGCGTAGTGGGGGAGGGGAAAATTCAATGTATAAACTAACGTTTTTTCGGGGTGATCGCCTCTTCCCCCATCCATGTCGTTTGGCTGTATCTCAAAGTCTTATGACTATGGCAGTACTGAAAAGTCCATGTGTGGAAACAAATTTCTGAATATATTTTTGTAACAGACAAGAAATGACAAAGATGCTAACAACCAGAGCACATTTTCTCAACATTTTTGGAATTTATATTTTGCAGCATCTTTAAAAAGAATTTGGCTCAAGAGAAACCTCATAGGACAAAGAAACTCACGCTGCGGCATAATGCGTTGTGTTAAACACGTGGCAAACATAAACCAAATATTTCTTTTCTTTTTATTACTTATTTTCTATTCGCGATGTATGTTCTTGTGAAGAGGATCAAAATACTTTAATACCACACAATGTGACACCAGAGCACTTTGATGTTTTTTGATGCTACATCAAGAAGTCCTGAAGTGACATGAGGACACGTCAGAACATTCTGATGCTGGTCCAGGGGGACTGGATGTGGCATCAAGAGACATCAGAAGGTTCTGGTGTGACATTAAAAAACATCACACCTTTCTGATGTTCGGTTTCAGGGACATCAAGGAATCCTGATGTTGTGACACGAGATCCTGATCTGACACTAGAAAATCATCATGATTTCTGATGTCACATCAAGAAATCTCGATGTCACATAAAAAACATCAGGTTTTTCTGATGTTCATTTTCAATAGGGATATAGTCGGCTAAGTTTGTACAGCGGTGATATTTTTTATTGAACATGTAGAGAAAGTCCAAATTATTAAATAATACCAACAATACTCAATCAAAAAACGAGAAACAAATTTAATTACATCAATTTTTGTAATATCTTGCAACAGAAAGTTCTATATAGATGAACCACACAGAAAAATCAAAAAGTGAAACACAACTGAGAAATATGAGGCATTCCCAAGTCAGAGATTATTTTTACTGATGTCAATCGAGTGATCAATTGAAACAAATACAAGGCAATAATTATTTCAGGCAGTAACTTTCTAAGCAAGCGAGAAATATTTAAAAGTTTTCCTATAGAGGAAATCGACGGACACAATTAATACATGATGCATACATAATGCCCAACTCATAGAATATCAATCAAACCTGAAACAAAGTCAAAACAATAATTAATTCACACAAATCATTTCTAAGCAAGCAGCGTGAATACACCACAGAATCTGAACAGAGACTTGTCATTTCAATGAATAAGCAAGATCAACTAGTGGGTTCAAGCGATACAGTGAGTGATGAAAGCCGACGACCCCAACACCAACTTCAAGTTATGGAAGGGAGGATTCTAGCGTGGTCTTGTACATAGAATCATTGAAAGCACTCATTTTTTCTTACTCATCACATCTTTTTTAAGATCATCACATCACAAGACTCATCACATCGCTTTTAATTAAGCGTAGACGCGCACTTGAAAACAGAAGAGACAATTGCTATACATTGAAGAGCTGGACAGATTTTGCACTTGCTACCATAAGTCATGGGAAGATGTGATAAAAAACTGCTTCGAAAAAGAAGAGCTGCGAAACGATTCCATTATCGCTCCATTCCAATACGTCGTAGACATGGTCGTCTTCGGAGATATGGTACAAACTACAGAATTGAAGGTACAAGAATTTATCTGCCGCATCTACTTATAAAAGTATCTGCATATCAACGTCGGAAGGGCCACTGGGATTGATGGCGGAGTTTTTGAGGTTTGCTAACGAAGAATTGAAATATACCAGACCAGATGTAATTGTAATCATTGCAATGGGCATTGCATTCATCAAGAAAGCAGTGAGATCAAATTATCATATACAAGCGGTCTATATCGCACAATTCATTACGGAATTGTTGAAATTACACATATCTGAGATGGAAAGTACATAAAATCTTATCACATGATATGTTCCACTACTGCGCCTACACAATTATTTTCTTCTACCAGTTCTTGCAACGATGTCGCATGAGCAGAAGTTCAATATTGTTGTACAAGGTTTGATGTATCACCACTTATTGAAACTCAACGAACCTATCAACTGTGGTGGACCACCGGACGATTTTCATCTAATACTGTCTTGTACGCCATTCAAGAATCTTCATACAAAGAAAGGAAACATCAATAAGAGATTGTGCAAGTTCATCGCAACAAAGTGCAAGTTGCTGAAGCGATACAAATGTGGCGACAACGTATATGTTGCATTAATCAACGCTGGATTCAAGCGACCGATAATAAGACATCTTTATGTAATACATTCCGAGTTCATCAATCAAGACAACAAACGAAAACTTCAGAGTTTGGAATAGGACAATTGTAATTTATCGGAATAAACAAGCATATAACTGAAGTAATAAATGCAATCTTTGTCATAAATATAATGAATTCTATGCATCACATTGAAAAACACTTTGCATTTAGCATGGCTTGATTGAGAACAATGATCGCTAAGGAAACGAATATTCCACACTATGTGTAAGAATCCTCATATGGAATGAGAGCTGACCATCAAATAGGTTTTACCAGACTACACTCTGTACAACTTGAACACCCGAAGGATAGAATTGCCGGAGAAAGATCAGTTATTGAAATTTGAGGCATGATACATCAGTCTACGATTACAAAAAAAAAAGATCACTAATCTTTTGTGAAAACTTATCATATTTCATGAATAAAATTCCACAATGCATGTATATTTCTCAAACAGTTGGACAAGACCTCTTGTGTATGAGCAAACGGCAAATGTATAATTCAAAGTATGTCTATAACATCTTTTGACAATATATGTTGAAATGAATCTATTATCAAATGCCGCGGTGCAAATGGAGGATTTTACAAGTGTGATGTGCAGGCGAAGTCTACATTTCTAATCACGTAATCTTCGTAACACACGGCACTCAAACGTATATGAGATCAATTCTAAGTGTCACTCAGATTTTGGGAGACGCGAATCATCAGAAATGCTTAACCAATATACAATGAAGATGAGCACTATGCATAAACACAATGGAAGATATGTAATCTTAATTATAATAAGCAGAACAGCACAGCTCACATATAAACATAGATCCAATTCACAAAATATACTCGAGGTTTCCCGTAGCTATACTGAAAAACTATCAACCTATTCTTGGTGTCATAGCATACGGGGCACTACAAATGGAAAGGGCATACTTTAATTTTATAACTTTTCAGCTCATAATGCGGTAAAACGCAAACTCCACACTAAAGATCAGTTTCTTGTTTAAATTTTCCAAGTCAAAACTGTACACTCTTTCTTGCATTTTTTAAGATCTATATTAAAAACCTGTCCATATAGTCACACATACCATACAAGATGTTTGATTGTGGCTCAAGTGCTAAACTTTATCGATTCACTTCTCCTGGAAGCGGAGACAACCACACTTCAGCAAGTGTTTAATTAAAATTTGAACGGGTGTGTCGATTTACGATCTGTGTTGTAGAATATATAATCTCTCAATACACAAGCTTGAGCTCGTTCACTTTGACAAGCACTCTTTTGCGATGACAGAAAATTTCAATCGAAGAGTTTGATGTTTCCTACATACAGTACAACAAAACGTGGATTCTCTGTACCGTGGAGATTATTTCGAATATTTTCCGAATGAAATTTACTAAAAGCTCGAAGAAAGGGTCATCCGCATCCTCGAAGACGTTTCGGTGACACACCGGGTCACGTTTCCCTACGCCGTACCCGAAACCGAACGCGATTCTGCGCCCGACGCGTTAACGCGATACCGCACGCGAGCGCGTTGCTTTTTCCGGAAAAGATAGTGATCCCCACGAATAATATCGGCAACTATTTGCGCTGCACAATAAAATATATCGCCTTTGTACTATTTTATCTGACCTCGAGAGCGCCCTGTTTGCTGGAAGAAGGAATATAGCCCCAGGTTCATCTATATAGAACTTTCAATATATTACAAAATTGATGTAATTAAATTTGTTTCTCATTGTTTTTGAGTGAGTATTGTTGCTATTATTTAATAATTTGGACCTGCTCTACATGTTCAATAAAAAATATCACCTCTGTACAAACTTAGCCGACTATGTCATCCACTTTGACGAAAGACTTCCGTTTCAAGGAAAGGATGCGAAAAGATAGTGATCCCCGCGAATAATATCAGCAACTATTTGCGCTGCCCAATAAAATATATCGCCTTTGTACTATCTTATCTGACCTCGAGAGCGCCCTGTTTGCTTGAGGAGGGAAAAGGAATATAGCCCCCAACCCTTTGAGTGATAAAGCATGCACAATGCTTTGGCCGTATAGACAGAGAGATAATATGTCTCCGGGCTTTGAAGAAAAACCGAGATATTCTCATGGTGCCTGGGTGTTGGATGTCTCCATCAACGTAAGGTTTGTAGCGTTCGTTAGAATGAGAATTGTACGGTGTTCGATTAGATTAAGTCATGAAGGTGATTTTATGATGGTTCAATGATAGATTATTTCCTCTGTTGTTGTTGTGGCGCTGCTTAGAGTGTTCCTGTGTTCTTCAGTTCTAAGTCTGTGCTATTCACACTATTAAATTCGTCATGTTTCTTGTTTTGATAGATTGTTGTGCTATTGCATGTATCTGTTGTTTACGTGTTGGCTAGGAGTTGCAGGTTTGGCTCTCTATTAATGCTAGCTGTTGATTGTGATGTTTCTCATTATTTCCTTATGTCTATGCTATTCACATAATAAGAAAATTGATTAATTAAAAGTTGTGTATTGTTGGAATAATCGACTTATCTTCCCTTCTCTTCTCTTAGAATGAAAATTGTATGGTGTTCGATTAGATTAAGTCACGAGGATGATTTTATGTTAGTTAAAATGACATATTATTCTCCTCTGTTATTTGGCTAAGAATATTTCTTTGACAAAATGTGGTGTTATAGATTTTATTTCCTCTTGTGTTCGTGTCGTTCTTGTCGTTCGTGTCCCATGGTCTTCCAGGGTCTCTGCTGTTCACAATTAATTACATACATCTATCAGAACTTCTCGCAATTGCAATGATGTTGGTCACCTCTCAGACTTTTTATAATACAACTTGTAATTTTGATTGTATTTGTATTGGTTAAGAATATCTTCTTTGATTAAATGTAGTGTTATAGATTTTATTTCCTCTTGTGTTCGTGTGGTTCTTGTTGTTCGTGTTCCATGGTCTTCCAGGGTCTCTGCTGTTCACAATTAATTACATACATCTATCGGCACTTGTAGTTATAATCCCGCAATCGCAATGATGTTGGTCACGTCTCAGACTTTTTATAATACAACTTGTAATTTTGATTGTATTCGTATTGGTTAAGAATATCTTCTTTGATTAAATGTAGTGTTATAGATTTTATTTCCTCTTGTGTTCGTGTCGTTCTTGTCGTTCGTGTCCCATGGTCTTCCAGGGTCTCTGCTGTTCACAGTAAATTACATACATCTATCAGAACTTCTCGCAATTGCAATGATGTTGGTCACCTCTCAGACTTTTTATAATACAACTTGTAATTTTGATTGTATTCGTATTGGTTAAGAATATCTTCTTTGATTAAATGTAGTGTTATAGATTTTATTTCCTCTTGTGTTCGTGTCGTTCTTGTCGTTCGTGTTCCATGGTCTTCCAGGGTCTCTGCTGTTCATAATTAATTACATACATCTATCGGCACTTGTAGTTATAATCCCGCAATCGCAATGATGCTGGTCACGTCTCAGACTTTTTATAATACAACTTGTAATTTTGATGGTATTCGTATTGGTTAAGAATATCTTCTTTGATTAAATGTAGTGTTATAGATTTTATTTCCTCTTGTGTTTGTGTCGTTCTTGTCGTTTGTGTTCCATGGTCTTCCAGGGTCTCTGCTGTTCACAATTAATTACATACATCTATCGGCACTTGTAGTTATAATCCCGCAATCGCAATGATGTTGGTCACGTCTCAGACTTTTTATAATACAACTTGTAATTTTGATTGTATTCGTATTGGTTAAGAATATCTTCTTTGATTAAATGTAGTGTTATAGATTTTATTTCCTCTTGTGTTTGTGTCGTTCTTGTCGTTCGTGTTCCATGGTCTTCCAGGGTCTCTGCTGTTCACAATTAATTACATACATCTATCGGCACTTGTAGTTATAATCCCGCAATCGCAATGATGTTGGTCACGTCTCAGACTTTTTATAATACAACTTGTAATTTTGATTGTAGTCCTATTGTAGCAATATCTTCTTTGATTAAATGTAGTGTTATAGATTTTATTTCCTCTTGTGTTCGTGTCGTTCTTGTCGTTCGTGTTCCATGGTCTTCCAGGGTCTCTGCTGTTCATAATTAATTACATACATCTATCGGCACTTGTAGTTATAATCCCGCAATCGCAATGATGCTGGTCACGTCTCAGACTTTTTATAATACAACTTGTAATTTTGATGGTATTCGTATTGGTTAAGAATATCTTCTTTGATTAAATGTAGTGTTATAGATTTTATTTCCTCTTGTGTTTGTGTCGTTCTTGTCGTTTGTGTTCCATGGTCTTCCAGGGTCTCTGCTGTTCACAATTAATTACATACATCTATCGGCACTTGTAGTTATAATCCCGCAATCGCAATGATGTTGGTCACGTCTCAGACTTTTTATAATACAACTTGTAATTTTGATTGTATTCGTATTGGTTAAGAATATCTTCTTTGATTAAATGTAGTGTTATAGATTTTATTTCCTCTTGTGTTCGTGTCGTTCTTGTCGTTCGTGTCCCATGGTCTTCCAGGGTCTCTGCTGTTCACAGTAAATTACATACATCTATCAGAACTTCTCGCAATTGCAATGATGTTGGTCACCTCTCAGACTTTTTATAATACAACTTGTAATTTTGATTGTATTCGTATTGGTTAAGAATATCTTCTTTGATTAAATGTAGTGTTATAGATTTTATTTCCTCTTGTGTTCGTGTCGTTCTTGTCGTTCGTGTTCCATGGTCTTCCAGGGTCTCTGCTGTTCATAATTAATTACATACATCTATCGGCACTTGTAGTTATAATCCCGCAATCGCAATGATGCTGGTCACGTCTCAGACTTTTTATAATACAACTTGTAATTTTGATGGTATTCGTATTGGTTAAGAATATCTTCTTTGATTAAATGTAGTGTTATAGATTTTATTTCCTCTTGTGTTTGTGTCGTTCTTGTCGTTTGTGTTCCATGGTCTTCCAGGGTCTCTGCTGTTCACAATTAATTACATACATCTATCGGCACTTGTAGTTATAATCCCGCAATCGCAATGATGTTGGTCACGTCTCAGACTTTTTATAATACAACTTGTAATTTTGATTGTATTCGTATTGGTTAAGAATATCTTCTTTGATTAAATGTAGTGTTATAGATTTTATTTCCTCTTGTGTTTGTGTCGTTCTTGTCGTTCGTGTTCCATGGTCTTCCAGGGTCTCTGCTGTTCACAATTAATTACATACATCTATCGGCACTTGTAGTTATAATCCCGCAATCGCAATGATGTTGGTCACGTCTCAGACTTTTTATAATACAACTTGTAATTTTGATTGTAGTCCTATTGTAGCAATATCTTCTTTGATTAAATGTAGTGTTATAGATTTTATTTCCTCTTGTGTTCGTGTCGTTCTTGTCGTTCGTGTTCCATGGTCTTCCAGGGTCTCTGCTGTTCATAATTAATTACATACATCTATCGGCACTTGTAGTTATAATCCCGCAATCGCAATGATGCTGGTCACGTCTCAGACTTTTTATAATACAACTTGTAATTTTGATGGTATTCGTATTGGTTAAGAATATCTTCTTTGATTAAATGTAGTGTTATAGATTTTATTTCCTCTTGTGTTTGTGTCGTTCTTGTCGTTTGTGTTCCATGGTCTTCCAGGGTCTCTGCTGTTCACAATTAATTACATACATCTATCGGCACTTGTAGTTATAATCCCGCAATCGCAATGATGTTGGTCACGTCTCAGACTTTTTATAATACAACTTGTAATTTTGATTGTATTCGTATTGGTTAAGAATATCTTCTTTGATTAAATGTAGTGTTATAGATTTTATTTCCTCTTGTGTTTGTGTCGTTCTTGTCGTTTGTGTTCCATGGTCTTCCAGGGTCTCTGCTGTTCACAATTAATTACATACATCTATCGGCACTTGTAGTTATAATCCCGCAATCGCAATGATGTTGGTCACGTCTCAGACTTTTTATAATACAACTTGTAATTTTGATTGTATTCGTATTGGTTAAGAATATCTTCTTTGATTAAATGTAGTGTTATAGATTTTATTTCCTCTTGTGTTTGTGTCGTTCTTGTCGTTCGTGTTCCATGGTCTTCCAGGGTCTCTGCTGTTCACAATTAATTACATACATCTATCGGCACTTGTAGTTATAATCCCGCAATCGCAATGATGTTGGTCACGTCTCAGACTTTTTATAATACAACTTGTAATTTTGATTGTAGTCCTATTGTAGCAATATCTTCTTTGATTAAATGCAGTCTTATAGATTTTATTTCCTCTTGTGTTCGTGTCGTTCTTGTCGTTCATGTCCCATGGTCTTCCATGGATTCAAGTATGGTTGTTGAAATTAAAATGTACCTTTTCAGATTATCCGATGTGGCCTCAGTATTGTATGTATTATTGAAAGTAGAATATGATATTAAATTAGATTCTCTTTCAGATGATTGTTGCTATAATGGGAGTATCATTGTTGATATTAAAATGTATCTTTTGCAAATTATCCAGTGTGGCCGCAGTATTGTACGTATTATTGAATGCGAATGTAGTTTCATGTAATAATAAGTTTTCTTTCAGGTCGTTGGTGCGGGGCTCCCTAAGTGAACAATTGGTGATGAATGTTGATATTATGTTTTCTTTCAGAATCTGATGTCTTAAAATATTAATAGCGAATAAAATATGTATATTCTTTACATGTACTGTCTTGTGTTTTTATTTCTTCTGTTACAGGTCGTGAAGGTTTTTCGGCTTGGTTTTTCTGCTTCACGTGATTGGCATTACAATTGGCCCAATTCCCAGCACTATTGGCTTTAATAAATATATTTCAACTTGTACTTTTTGTGTATGACTCCTCTCTGCATGTGTATGCATGTTATAACCTTGCGGACAACCCTCCGCACACGCGCCGCTCCCGCCGATAAGCGGGAAACATTCGCGAACGACTCAGAGGTCAACGCCACAGGGTCCAGCGGTCCAGGTTGCTAACTAACCACCCCGACAGTACGCCATGACTAAGTACTACTAATATGCTCAGTGAAATTTCACCTGCCAGAAATTTCGCCACGCTGTATGAATCCTTTGGCTTCATTAATACCATCACATTGCCCACGAGAATAACCTGCACTTCGTCTACTCTATTGGACCTCATTATTAGAATAATCACACAAATGACCTGTCGTCTGGGGTGATTACGTCTGGCATTAGTGACCATATGCCGGTTTTAATTTTTGTTCATGGGCCAAGGCAAAACAGTAGTAAACAACGAGATTTGGCCGAGGCAGACCAACAATTAGGGACGAAACAGACAAGTAAGCCTCAAACGCCCAGAAATTAACGAAAGGAAACAACTCAGGGAAAAGAGGTGCTGACGCCAGGAATCGAACCTGGGTCTTCTGATTTCCGGTCAGATATGCTAACCTCTACACCACACCAGGGATGGCAGGGATAATGGCTCAAGGGAAACGGCGTGCTGGTGTGGTGTAGTGGTTAGCATATCTGACCGGAAATCAGAAGACCCAGGTTCGATTCCTGGCGTCAGCACCTCTTTTCCCTGAGTTGTTTCCTTTCGTTAAAACAGTAGTGTCATCACACATCAAGTAATCCGTGAAGCAAGCCTGGTTGAATTTAGGGAGGATATTTCGTGATGTAATTGGTCGTCTATTATGAAAGCCAGGCCATCTGATGAAGCTTATAACAATTTCATCGACATCATAGACATCATCAAACCTCTATATGCGGCAAGATTTCCCACCAAGCAGGTTAAACGGTCTCGTCGTATCAGAAAACCGTGGATTACTGCAGATCTGTTTCGCATGATTCGTGAAAAAATGACCTATACAATCAGTTTATGAATGATAGGAATCCAAACACACTAGGTCAGTTCAAGAAGTACAGGAACATGCTGGCACGCAAGGTGAGGGATGCAAAAGCTTCATATTGCTATTCATTATTCGCCAACTGTGCATCGAGACCAGGTGACGTGTGGAAACACCTGCGGAATTTTACAAATCGCGGCCAAAGTCCACCGCAGGACATTCGTGTCAACGTAAACGGTAATCTTGTTTCACACAGCGATGCAGCACAACATTTTAATGAGTACCTGACGGGTATCGCAGACACATTCTCTCCATCACGTGCTAATTCCTCAACTGCAAGTCGTCTAATAAGAGGTACGGTCTCCGACTCAATCTATCTCCGTCCTACAACTGATGATGAAGTGATCCAGGTTCTCAGAAACCTGCCAAACTCGTAATCGCGACTGTATTGATTTTCAAATTCTCCCTCTAAAATTTATTGCGGGTTTGATCTCGCCAATCCTGATCCATATATAAAATTGTTCTTAGCACTGGCATATTTCCGGATACTATGAAAGTAGCTAGGGTAGTTTTGATGCACAAAGGAGGGGGGATCCTTGTAGCACCTCTAATTACAGGACAATTTCAATTCTTACCGTCTTCTCCAAAGCGCTAGAAACCATAATGTACACGAGAATAAGCGCTTTTTTCGCTTCGCACTAGGTTATTACCGATATGCAGTACGGATTCCGCCCGCGCCGTTCAACGCAAAGTCTTTTGCCCAACACTTTTGTGTTGGGCAAAAGTTTTTGCAACACTTTTGTCCATGAAGGAATTAATACTACGCAATATCGAACGCAAACTGTACACAGTTGGTGTGTTTGTCGATTTTACCAGGGCCTTTGACCTCATAAACCATCAGATACTTTTAGCAAAGTTAGAACAGTACGGGATTCGAGGCCTGCCACTTGCACTTCTCACTTCGTACCTTGAAAACCGATGCCAGTACGTTGACTTAAATAATCATCGCTCTCGCAGATTACTTGTTCATTATGGGGTACCGCAGGGTAGCATTTTCGGTCCTCTTCTGTTTAATGCCTACGTGAATGATATTGAAAATCGCTCTCACTTGCCTACTTTCATAATGTACGCCGATGATACAAGTGTGTTCCTGTCCGCCTCTGATATCGACACACACCGCAGAGAAGCCAATCATGCATTGTGTTGCCATTGCATTGTGGTCAGAGGTCAACGGCCTTGTGATAAACACGCATAAGACGAAAACTGTCCTCTACCGTTCAAAAAACAAACCTGTTAAACATTTAGACCTCCGTCTGGGTGGGGCCAGCACACCTCTAACTCGCTGGATAAAGGTGCTTGGTGTTACTTTAACCGACATCATGTCCTGGGATGAACATATAAATGATATATTGAGAAAGGCTTCCAGGGGTATAGGAGTACTAAGTAACATCAGGCACTCATTCCCAGCACCTGTCAAATTATTAATATTTAACAGCTTGATTATGTCACACATTCTGTATTGCCACCTAGTATGGGGAACTACAAAAAGGAACGTAACGTCGCTTTTATCACTGCAGAAAAAGGCGATACGCTTAATCGAAAATGTATCTTTTGATCATCCCACTCATGGGCTATTTGTGAAACCATAGAGTATTTAAAGCTAACATACTTTTTCGCTACCTGCTCGGCAAACATTATATTGTCCAGAGCACCTTTTAGCACTCTGTGACTTACGAGCACACGTTCCTCATTATCATACACGTGTAACACATGAGTGGGTTGTCCCCTTGTGTCGTACTAGTTATGGGGAACAATTACTTCGTGTCAGTGTACTAAGGTTACTAAATGAAATGCAAAGTCGCAATCTTGATCTGAACACTATTACGATTACAGCATTGAGAGACTTTGTTTTAGTTTAGTTATTTATGAATTGGTCGTCCTGTTTTGCCTCTTTTACTTTGTATGGTTGTCCTCCGTTCCTTGCGAACAAAGTTGGATGCACGTGTTAATACTCAGTGTAACTTGTCTTCTGTGTAATATTGATGTAAAACGACATAGCTTCTCCCCTTTGTCCTTTCTTCTTGTTTTTTTTTTCTTCTTCTTCTTCTTTCTGTATGCACCATGTTAATGGTCATTGTGGGGGGCCGAGCCTCGTCAAGCGCCTTACCGCTGCTTTTTGCTCGGTCCCCTCGCACCATGTATCTATGTATATGATGCCAAAAAAATCGAATTGAATTGAAATTGATATTTGATATCGGGTAGCCATGCCACGTATGTTTTTTTGCCAGCCATTTATAAGGTGTACGGTAATTACGGTTTCAGTGGCTCCGTTAGGTTAAGTGTCCTCAACACCTCGAGAGGATTGCAGCTCTAAGAGCAGAAAATGAGGACCTGAAAGAGAAACTGAAAAGAGCAGAAAAAGCACATGGTATGTGTTCCACTCTGCTTCCACTCTGCTCATTTGAAATGTGGCGAAGCGTTCGTTGTACTCCCCCCGAGCAGTTCCCAAGGATCAGCGTCTGGGGGTACTGAGTTCCGAAGGCGGCGGGGGGTATATATGTTGGCAGTTGAGCCGTAAAGGACAATCCCACACATTTCAAACTGGGTGTTGCAAGTAGCCAGGGGGAGTGTACATTACTCGGGAGAAGGGGAGGGGGGATACCTGCTCCTCAGGCATGTGGAGCAGGGGAATGGCTCCCGGTTTGCATTTGACAGAAACTAAATGAAAGTGCTTTAGTGTGGAGCAATTTACTCTTTTCCTCACCAAATCATCTCATGTTGAGGCCCCCAGCACTTCCCACAGCGAACATTACAATTTTGTAGGCTGCGCAAAATATCACCACGTGTCCGCCCTCGGTAGCGTGTCTGCCTGCTGATCCCAAGATAGCGGATTCGAACCCGGCAGAGGACGGTGACAATTTGGTGGAAGGGTACAAGTTCCTAAGACACGCCGTCATCCGCGAGGGACATTAAATGTAGTGTGTCGTGTGCATAGATTTCGACTGGACGACTCAGTGCAGTCTGTTGTCCAGTCCGTTTGTCCAACATAAAGCTAAGGCCTTTTTTTCATCTTACGGCTCCTCGTTAGATGCTGCAAGGATGGTAAAATGTCTAAAGAAGATGGTGGAAGCAGACAAATGTAAGCCTGGAGCAGGGAGAGTAATCTCTGAGCCCATGGTATGTTCGTACTATCGCAGAGTGACACAAGAATGTGCATGAGGTACTCACGAGCGTAGATGGTGGCATTGACCTGCCATGCCCCTCATTTCAACGTACCAGCTTGCATGCTGAACTGCATGATATATGAATATGAAACAGCATGTGCAAAATGTACATGACGTAATGTTCACGTGTTTCACTTATGCAATTGACAGATTACTATTTTTATTTCTGGAACTGTTTAAACAGCTGCTACAGTGATGCAATTAGTAGTAGTCCCTATCATGCTAGTACAAGGTAGAGAAGTGTGGAACCACGGGTTCTCCAGCCCATTTTAGTCCAAAGTTCCGTCTGAATTAATTCACGTGCCTTCTGATTTGATACAGGTGCCATCTGTAATAATCCAGGTGCTATCTAAATTTACCAATGGCGTTTTTAAGTGCTATAACCGTGTATTCACTACGTCACCTCAGATTATTCTATTGGAATGAAAGGTTAAAAAAAACTGCCACGTCTTATATTAAGCGTTTGCATGGTGCCAACATATTGGGAGAAGGAGCACAGCAAACTATGCCATTGCTGCTGCTGTCTGCTACGGGGTATCTTCTGAATGAGCTGCAGGATGTCCACACGCAGGATGCAGTCACAAGATGTATTCATTCGCAGACAACATGGCCAATTGAGTCGTCTGCTATACTTCAGCTCCAACCCCCGATGTCACGGCGCCATGCGGATACTCAGAATAAGCTGCAGCAGAACTTCAGTCCCGTCTGCAACTTTTTACTTTTCCTTCCACTACATGTCTGTAGAATATTACGCGGCAATGTCCTGGTGTGAATACACGGTTATAGTGCTGAAAACACCGCAGATTGATACACCCGGCACCCGGATTAAACTGAATAGCACCTGGACTAATTCAGATGGTACTTCGACTAAAATGAGCAGGACAACCTGTAGTATTACTACCTTTCGAATGAAGTGTCAATGAGATTCTTTACTCAATGTTTGTTATTTTTACAGCGAGGTATTGAGCACGGGGCCCTTGTTGGAACAAGAACCTCGGAGTGTTTCCAGGCCAGGTGCGTAGGCCAACCGAACAATTTCACCCGAACACTGATGCGCATTGTGTTCAAGACGGCAGAAATGAAAGGGAAATCCCTGTTTGGGAATCTGCTCAATGCATTCAAGGACAGAGACGCAAAAGAAGGGCTCGACAGGAACAGAGTGAATGCTGTTATTTGTAGTTACACGTTTTGTGTTGTGTTGCATGTCACTTAGCATCACTTTCCATTGTCTTTCCTATTTTGTTCTTCACATTCTGTAGTAACGCTTCTCGAATACAGCCAAATGATTTCCTGTCTGTGATTTATAATGTGGCGGCCCGTAGACGACGACAACGACGACGCGCCTGTGCTGGCGCGCGCCACTGCGCATGCCAGCCAGTTCTACCGGCACCGTCATAGCGTGAGGCCACGTCCATCTGCCCGCTTGGACATTCCATCATCGCCGGTCAGGATTCATGTAGGGGAACACCACCTCCTCTACATTTGGTGACCCGAACAACGAACACCATGTTAGGCGTAATTCAGCCATGCAACACCCTAAATTTTTCGATAAACCAGCAGCGAACCACCCTCTAGCAGGCAAGGCGCACCGGGACCACTGTTCCACCGGGGACCCGCCGGGAGACCACAGAAAGCTGACTTTCCGGCCACCACCTGCTTCACGGTGGGTCCTCCCCGGCACTTGTCTGGCGGCAACCGGCATTCACGCTGTCGTACCGGTCGCGGTACTGTCGCCCACTCAGCAACAATCAGCACTCAGCAACTCACTCCCTCAGCAACAACCAACGCTCGGCCCCTATTAAAAAAATGGATGAATGGGATCCACAAGGATCACCCCATATGTGATTATAACGGTGGGTCTCATTCAGTCCAGCCTTATTAGATCTCATTCAGGTGGTCCTCTAGGTTCCCATTGGTTGAGGTCACATAGGATGATATTTCATTGTGGTCCAAATGTGGTCTATTTTTATGTGACCTAATGTGGTCTATTTATATGTGACCTAATGTGGTCTGTTCAATGTGGTCCTGCAGGAGCAGCTCTTTGATGAATCATGTACGCAGGGCACACAGGCATCATTAACAGGGTTTTATCAAACTTTATTACAACTTACAAGTGACAGTAGAGACAGAGACAGAGATTACAACTTGCTGAACTTAACGAGTCTCTTTTGTAGTCCGGTTTGCGGGGCACGTCGTAGGATAGTCGCATGTGCACGGTCCGCATGGCAGTGGAACTTCCACATCAGTTCTCCCCTTCATCACTGTGACTTCTGCAAAATACAAGTACTTTGTTAGCTGGCAATAAACTCTGACCTGAACATTGCTGCGATCACACAGTAGTCAAGAAAGATTAAGCTCGTATGTAAAATGCATATGATCTGGCGGGCAGTTGACCTCTCATGATTGAAATAACAGAAGTGTTACAAAGACAAACATAAAAAATAAAAAAAATGTGCATACCGTGCTGATCGATTGCGAGTTGTTCATTCCGTTCTCGGACAGTTAACTTTTATAGGAGAGCCTACCTCCCTGTGACTCAGAGCAATACTTTGTTGGCCAACAATTTTCGTCTCTAATCAAGGTTACCCTCCAAAGTAACTATTTTATCTTTGCCAATAAGGAATGTATAACTGATACAAGCAGGTGATATATACAACTATAAAAGAACTGAGAACAAAATAAAACGCAGATATAAATATAAATAAAAAGCGCTCCGCATTGCTTGTCGCATTTCCTTATTTCCGCCTTTTAACGACTGCGTAATGTAAGGTGTACAGGATATCTGCTCTATTGCGCCAAATACATATACTTAAATCTCACATACTGTATAACTGAAGCTTTCAGCATTCATGTCTGAGGTGCTTGGCGATGCCAAAAAATTATTTTTGGTTTTCAGCAAAAACAAATCCCGATTTTTCAGATTACACTCCTCAACTGGTCAACTTGCCGTAACATTTTTTTACGGAAATGGAAAGCCCGTGCCAGATTTATCCGGAAATGTCACGGAGTGCATTCTATGCCATGACAAAGACAGTGAAAAAAAAACAGGAAAATGGCGCAGCTTTCAGGTGCAAATATTGTCGGCCACAATCTGTTCACTTCATGACCGGACATGGATCCTTTGCTCCCCCCTTCAGACTCCACATCCACACAAGCTGCTTTTGTTGACGTCATCGGTGCATTGTGATGTGACCTGTCTTTCCTGCTTTCTGTTCTGTCATTTTCAGTGACATGGACGAGAAATGGTAAGGCCTTCTCAGCAGTAAACAGATAGCGGCTGACAAACTGTGCGACTGAAAACCACAATTTCCGCGTTTATTTTTCGCTTTCTCCCGGTTGCAGTAGGGAATGCACTCAGTGACGATAGTGAATAAATCCAACATGGGCTTCCCTTGTATGAAGAACAGCCACAAAAAGACAAGGACAAACGTAACCGCTCAGGACAACATCCTTTCACCCTTGTCTTTTTTGTGGCTGTTTTTCATAAAATGTCATACCAGCTACCCCAATTCTACACCTTAGTATGGCACTTTCCATTTTAGCACTATCCATTATGGCACTTTCCAAAAAAAAAAGAAAAAGCAAATGCCAGGCTAACTTAGCAAATAAAATCGTTGAATTCGGTAAATTTATTTCAATTGAATAGTTGTTAAATATTTGTTGTTATGGAACATATGCCCTGGGATGCGTGTCCAAAGCCACGTTTTTTAAATAAATTTTTGGACACATTGGTGCAAACACCCTGTATGTTAGATGTACATGCATACCCACCAGTGCTTCTCTCATCACCTGTATTTTTGTTGTCTTCGTGATATCTCTTATTTTTGCGAGCAATACATTGCGTACAAATATCTTCTGCTCATTTTTGGTATTTGTTATCGAGTGTGTATCGCAGTACTTGGCATATAGGTCTGTCAACAAATGAAGGAACATTTCAGTGGTGGAAGGGGAATACCGTCGATACGAGAAAAATGAAACAACTTACTGTATAATGCCACAAGCTTCCTGCCGTCGATGCATTCCTTCCCGACTGCACCACTCTCTCTATGTATCGGTTAGATGGAAGACCGGTGGTGGTCTTGTCCAGCAGAGAAAATTGACATAGCTGCATCTCTGACAGCCTTTTTCTGATCCCCAATGGCGAGAATGTGGTCATATCTCTCATGCGGTAGCCACACATCATTTCCCAGATGGATCTGAGAAAAAAGAAAAAAAAAAAGAATGCAAATAACAATTCATCTGCATGGCATTAAAGCGTACCCAACGGCTGCCAACACTCTGGCACAGGTATATGTGGCACACCACAAAGAAATCTTGTCATTTCCACTTCGCAAGACAAATTGTACAGCCCAGTTTTCACGTACTGTAACATCTGGTTGATAGGCATGGCATAATTGAAACAACTGTGCATGTTACAGGACATGAAGACTTTCAACTTGAGGCAACTCATTTTGGCTCCATTTGGTGCTCCATGCGAAGCTAAATTAACCACTCGCCAGTTGCGTTCCAGTTCGATTTCATCATCATCCGATATTTCCTCGGCAACATCCAGTTGGTTTCCCATTCGTGTGGCGGCGCTTCTGCGTCTCCTTTCGTTTCTGCGCAAAGAAAATATGAGCAAACGCTAGTTTCAACACCGTGAACTTTCACCATACAAGAATAAAAACTCACCCGCGAGGCCCAGGATTTCAGCTTGGTAGTGCCCATTCTTGTCTGGATTCTTTTGTGAGGTCCATTTTACGGAGTACGGCCGTGTCTTGTCAAAATCGCGCAAGTGTTCCGGGTAGAAGGTTTTGATATCTTGGACGCGGATGATGTGATGCTTTCGGTCAGTTATAAAGCGGACGTACGCGTACCACGGGGGCACTGGGGTGCTAGGTGGCATAGACATTGTTCACTGAACAAATCGTTGAAAATGGGGATGTCGAAGGCAACGCAGAAATAATCTGACTGCGAAGATCATGGTCACAGAAAGCCTCCGAGCGTCTTCTGCGTCTAACCGCCGCTGCTTCATACATGACTCTGGCTCTGGCCGGCCTTGGATTCGACCCGGATGAATGTTGGATTTTGGCTTAACGATTATAAAGTACAGAAGGTTTAATTTTCATCTCTTTTCTCACGGCTTAACAAGTAAATTCGCGATATTTAAGTGCAGTAATTGCATCATATCTTTTTATATTCCTCACCTAAAAGATACGCACTATTTCAAGATTTCAACTGACGGACGGATTTCCGTTTCCGGCAACGGCAATGGCGGCATTGTGATAGTCTTGCTAGGTCGCAGAGTCCCGTAACGCTGCAGTTCGCGGTTCAGAAATGTGAAAATGGAGAGCTTCAATACACGAAAAAGGTATCTGGAGCCCGACCGACCCTTTGTAGTGCCGTACGATACACTGCGGAGTAAGCGACGTCGACTTCAACAATGCTCTGTCGTCAACGGGTCACCAAGTGGAGCACGCGAGCGACAGGGGGATGAGCAGATGTGCTTGACACCAACTACTGAAGAACAAGCGAGTGAGACCCATGCCTGCGACCTGTCTCCTAGCCTTCTTGTTGAAGCCGCAGCTGAAGGAGCAACGGATTACGAGCCCAACAGCGACAGTGGGCGTTCGCGACATGCCTCCGGAAGTGAAAATGTTCAGCGGGATGAGGAACAGTTCGAGGCCGAAGATGACCCCCTTTCTGACCCCGAGCCCCCTGATCCGTGCTTCGAGATCTTGGGCCGACTTTCGCGCCAGACCTTTCAAGCGAATCCGAATTTGACAAAGGCTGAAGTAATGGTGCTAATAATGGCCTACGTGTCAGCTTTCAACGTCACTTGGCTACAACTAGACGGGCTGGTGAAGCTTCTGGACACCCTATTGGGCGTCAAATGGGGTCTACCAACGTCGGCGTACCATTTCCGAAAGCTGTGGAAACCATCCGATCAAGTCTACCATTTCTACTGTCAACACTGCTTTGCTCACCTCGGAGAACGGAAAACTCGACCCAAGGGACAAGAGAAAAAGAGATGCCCTGAGTGTCAGAATGACAACGACATCGGATCCCTTACCAGTGGATTTTTCACTGTTATGGACATCAGATCGCAGTTAAATGCCATTGTTCGCAATTTTTCCGGAGCTGTGGGGAAAGTACTGGACAAGCGCATATTGCCTAAAGACACGATGGAGGATATTGGGGATGGGCGAATTTTTCAGACTCTGACTAAGAAATGCAAGGTTGGCATACACGACTTGTCCCTTCTGCTCAACACTGATGGAAGCCCGACATTTAAATCCACGAAGTTCAGCATTTGGCCTATACTTGCCGTCGTGAATGAGCTCCCCGCAAGACTCCGGTGGCAGAACGTAGTGCTCTGCGGATTGTGGTTCGGGAAAACCCATCCTGCAATGCAGTTGTTTCTCAAGACGTTCATTGATACAGTGAGGAGTGTTCCGGAGATATCGTGGGAATGGGCCAACCGTCAGATGAACTCTGGTGTGCATGCTCTTTACGGTTGTTTTGATTCCCCTGCTAGAGCTGCCGTAACGAATTCCAAGCAATTTAATGGCCACTTTGGATGCACCTGGTGCCTACACAAAGGAATCACTACAGAAGGCAAGATACTTTTACCATTCTGTTTGGGAGTACAAGTGGGTGCTATACATGGGGATAATTGTGCCAACGTTCCTTCCCAAATGTCAGTAAGGTTTATTGAAATTTTATGCGTTTCATGTGATGTCTGTTACAGGTTATCAGATAAATGTTTTTTCACAAGAACAAATGTTTGAAATCCCACAAGCATAATTCAGTTTTTTTCTTCACCGAAGGGCAAATTGCAATTTCGTGCCTCTCCTTCTGGCCAGTTCTAGGGGGGCAATTGCCCCCTCTGCCTCCCCTCCCCTCGTAGAATCCAGCCAGGTAGACGCCACCTTGTTAAGCGGTCGGTACGCCTGATAAAGTAACTCCATAGTTGGACTGGTATCCAAGAGGTTGCATGTTCAAATGACGCTACTGTCTGGCTCCTTGACGCCTGTCATATCTTCAGCTGAAACCAAGTTTCTTTCCTACATTTCTGCCACAGATATAGTCTGCTACTAGGATGTGTCATTCCAGCTGAGTTAAGAGAAGCCTGTGACATTTAGGCCTTGCCTTTAATTTATTCCTTATTTTATGCAGGCACAGTAAAGTATCCGGTAGAAGCAGAACTACCCAAGGACCGAACTGCTGCAGGGACGGCACAAGATGGTATACTTGCACTTCAAACTGGGACTGTTTCTCACGGGGTAAAAGGACCAACGGCCCTATCATTGCTACCCAATTTCGACACCGTTTGGGGAGTTTCAGTAGATTATATGCACGCAGTCTTGTTGGGAGTTACGAGGCAGATAACGGAGCACTGGTTGCGGTACTCGTCGGGTGACTGCTACGTTGGTTCACCAGCGAAACTGTGCGTGATTGACAACATCCTCACAACGATAAAGCCGCCCATTTCATTCACTCGTCTTCCTCGGTCACTGAAAGACTGGAAGGACTGGAAGGCGAGTGAGTGGAAAAACTGGCTGCTGTTTTACGGACCTGTTGCGCTCAAGGGGACTCTTCCCACAAGGTACCTGCAGCACTTCGAACTCCTCTCTCAAGGCATATTTGTCCTGCTGAAAGAGAAAGTGTCACATGAAGACATCGACCATGCGAACAGTCTTCTTGTGCGGTTTGTGTGCAATGCTCAAGTGCTGTATGGTAGTAGATTTATGACCTTCAATCTCCACCAATTATTGCACCTCCCGAAATGTGCGACGAAGATGGGGCCACTATGGGCACATTCTTGCTTCCCATTCGAAAGTACGAACGGCAGGCTGGTGAAACTGATAAGTGCAGCGAAGGGTGCGCCTTTACAGATTGTTGAGCGCTACTCCCTTCAACAGAAGGTGCAGCAAATACAGTTTTCAAATGTAACATCTGATGTTGTGAAGGCTGCATGTACAAAAATCACGAAAAGGTGTGACCCTGTCTTGTGCTCAAATAGCCGTTCCAGAAAATTGCGGCTGTGTAACCCATTGGTGCTAATGCTCACACCAGAAGAGACTGCTGCGGTAAATGAGAAGTTTGGTACTGAGCAGTGGAGTTGCACTGTGTTCGAGAGAGTCATAGCAAATGGGGTCACATTCCACGCTACGTCCTACACAAGACCGAAGAAAACCTGCACATCTTGTGTCTTCATCGGCTTCCAAAAGTGCTATGGGCACATTGCCAAAGTGCTGCAAGTGGTGTGTAACGGAGAAAGCAGCTGCTGGCTTTTATGTGACCTAATGAAGACATCAAGTACATCCATCTCCTACATCCACGTTGTTCGTGATTGTAACGCAGGTCTATGTCTGTGCAAACCATGTGACACAAATGTGTGCCTGTTCATGGAAACAGCGGGGCTGTCGTACGTCGCTGACATCCCCAATCGATTTGAAAGTGACTAGACTGTGACAGCCATGTTCGATGACGGAACTTAAAGGGACAGTCTGCCCCTTTAGACTGTCGGTTTAAGTTATTTTATGTGTATAGCGAACACTTAACTCGAACACCCAGGATCCAGTTGCATTTGTTTGAGTTCAGCTAGTAGTTTTACTTTTGGAGTACATTTTACAACTGAATAAATACATGGGTGCATTGTGATGTGTCTGAGTTAAGCATCAGTTTCTCATTAACCAGTTGGCACTGAGAAAATGAAATGTATTTAATACACTACTCAAATACATCAGTATCCAGCAATGAATACTCTGGTACGTTGCTACTTTTTCCAGATAGTAGTCAGTAGTCCTAGTTCTAGCCTGCTTCCATGTTCAATAGACCATCAAGCTTATTAAAAAAGAACTTTGACATGCTGCTGGAGTAGTCTCCTCTGGCGGATTATTTGAAAAATTTTAGGTAATTTTTTGGTGCAGTCCAGCTACCTACCGCGGTTGGGGCTACTAGGCTGCCAGAAACCAAAAGCAAACGGAACAACACAGAAAATCTACTTGCAAGGAAGATGGATCAGCGAATTGTCGCAGTTATTTACTTAAAGATACAGAAGTTTTAGGGTTAAACCCGATTTTTCCCCAAAGTTGCACCCCGAATCGAGGTTCACCAATTTAGGGCCAAGCCCGATTTCTACCCGCACAACTGCACCTAAGCTAGCCACTTCAAGGCAGTGACATACTAATTGTTCACAAGATACACGGTTGACCACTGCTTCTGGCACTCTGGATAAACGGTACAAGAAACATTTATTCTACGGTAGAGCCCGATTTCTTCCCGAATTCAGTCAGATGGTATTTTTTCTGCCCAAATTTGCATTAATTTTTCATATCAAGTGATTGACCCGATTTCTACCCCCGAATTTGGAAAGAAATAAAACCAGAAAACTTCAGGGTCTTTATACTTATGTGGTCAGTATGAGATCCCGAATGCCCTGTTGTTGGATCCCTGAAGACCGAATGTGGTCCCCAATGAGGTCCAACATTCATGGCTTTGTGACCCACTAGAGTTAGTTGTGACCCCATAGAAACATATTAGGGTCTGCCGAGACATCACATATAACATCATATATGCTATGTGGGACCCAATGGAGTAACATTAAACCTCATACATGGATCATATTGGATTCTGTGATTTTTTTTAATAGGGGCAGCAAGCACTCAGCGTGCTCAACAAGGGCTCAACGCGCTCAGCAGGGACTCAGCACAATCAGCAACAACTCAAACATTCAAGCACCCAACATACACATCACATCACTGGAACCAGCCCGGATCGCAGCGCTCTTGTTACCGCCATCCCGCTGCTGCTGCATAAAAAGCCACAAGCACAAGCCGTGTGCCAAGTCGTCCACCATCCACGAGTCGTCCTCATTCTCCTCTTCATGGTATCGACGCGGACCTCAACCGCATGCACCGCTCCGCGTCTGAGGGGGGGAGTCATGTGGCGGCCCGTAGACGACGACAACGACGACGCGCCTGTGCTGGCGCGCGCCACTGCGCATGCCAGCCAGTTCTACCCGCACCGTCCTAGCGTGAGGCCACGTCCATCTGCCCGCTTGGACATTTCATCATCGCCGGTCAGGACTCATGTAGGGGAACACCACCTCCTCTACAATAACAAAGCCAACCATGACAAATTGTGTGGGGAATTCTGATATAGTACTACTGTTATTCTCTTCTCTTCTCTATGGCAGAGTATCAACATGGCATATGTCTGCCTAGGAGGTAGCAATTTGCCATATTCTCATGCTCTCTCATGCTCATGCTCTAACCTAGAGAACAATGTCTGGCACAGTTATTAATTAACCTGTCCTGTTTTTTGTTTTCAGAACACACAATGTCGGCATATTCATTGCAGAGCGACATCAAGCTAAAAAAAACTAGTTATCAAGTGTGGTTGTACGTGAAGCCTAAAATAAAGTATTTTTTTAACTATGTAGTTTTAAGCTTCTTTCGAATCACACATGCAAACAGGGAATCCAGCAACAGGAAAGCAAACTGCGGATTGCGTGCCCATTATCAGCTTCCTATTGCTTTTGTATGGAAATCCTATTGCAATATTTCTAGGCAGAATTGTCAATACGTACACGGTGGCCAATTTGGAATAGAAAGTCCATACACTTTCCATAGACATTCTATTGTGTTTTTATACATTTATTGATTTTTGTGTACAGAATTTCCATTATATACAGTCAATAAAAATTTTCATTTCCCACTCATTTTAATTCATTGGTCACTCAATCCAGACACCAACCAATTTAAACCAAGCGCTACCTAATTCAATCAAAGCAACACGCGTAAATGTATTCGGTATGTATCCGGTTATGATATGACTGAGCCTGATTTTCATGAGCCATTTATGATTTCGCAAATGTATCATGAGTTTCTCTACTGATTCAACAAACACTGGGCTTTGCAGTGTTGTGCGGCGTTTTATCATGACATTTTATGACTATTTTCATGATATGCGCCATGAATCAATTTTATGGAACTATGGCTGCTTCAAACAGTGCCATGCAGTGTTTTATTACCGCCGACAGTCATTATGACATTCCGTGACTATTTCATTGACTATTTCATGGTATGTGCCATGAATCAATTTTATGGGACTACTGCTGCTTCAGGCAGGGTCATACAGTGGTTTGTGACCATTCATTACGACATTCAATGACTATTTTCATGATATGCGGCATATAAAAACAAGGCATGCGACAATAAAACAAGGCGTTCATCGCTACAAATCACTGACTATTCGTTCCTCTCTTGAAAGATGGACGGAGAGGAAGCGGAAAGGGTCATCACGGAATTAAAGAAGGTTATTTCCTGGGATCGCGAGGGTTGTGTCTCCGTGTCGGGCAAGCCCATCAGGCACTCCTCCCTTTACGAACTCGTCATTTATTTGTTGCAACGTAAGACGGGAAAGAAACCTTCCTGGTTCCCCAAAGTCTCGAAACTATTACGCCTCATTTACCTACCCAAATCTCGCGAACCTCAGCAGCAGCAGCAAGCCTCAATTGCGTGGACGATTTATGGAGGGATATGAGAAACCGGAGTGTGGTTTGGGGGGAGTGGACCACTATAGAAAAGCACGTCACTTGAACAAAAAGAAGGCTCTTGCCATTCTCAGAAAGCTGGACGTACTACGCCTACACGCTACACCATCCGGTGAGAAGAAAGCTTAATAAGAGACGCATCACCGCGCTCAAAATAAACGACGTGTGGCAAATGGATCTCGCCGACTTTACAAAATATATGAGGTCCAACGGTGGCTACCGCTATATTCTTGTGGCGATCGATTTCCTCTCCCATTTTCTGCGCACCCTCCCACTAAAGACGAAACGCCCCGCCGAAATGAAAAGGGCCATGATAAGACTTTTTCGGGGAGGTAATGCACCTACACACATCTTTTGTGCCAGAGGAGGGGAATTCTACAACAAGACCGTCAAGGAGTACCTAGCACGAAATAAGGTCCACATGTATTCCACCTTCTCTCCCGTAATCAAAGCATCACAGGCAGAACGGATCATAAGGACTGTACGCGACAGAATATTCCGTTATTTTAGAGTAACCGGAAAATACCACTTCGTTTCCGCGCTTCCCAAGATCGTGCGCGACTACAACAACACCAAACACAGGACGTTGGGCATCAGTCCGTCCGAAGTCACGCCCGAAAACGAATTGGAACTGTTCAGTAACATAAATGGGAAGCCTGTCGTATCCTCCGTGAAAAAGAAGCTCAAAGTGGGGGATAAAGTGAGGGTCCTACTACACAGAAAAGGTTTTCAAAAGAGCTGGGAAGGGAGTTGGTCGCCTCAGATTTTCACCGTCTCCTGCCTGATAGACACTTCCCCTCCCGTCGTGTATCTGGAAGATTATCGGGGCAAGGAAGTGGACGGATCTTTCTACCCCGAGGAGGTGCTCGTCGTAACCCGAGACGTCAATCAGCCTTGGCCACTAACGAAAGTGCTGAGAAAGAAGAAAGTGAACGGTCAGGAGCTTCTTCTTGGTTCGCTGGTTCGGTTACGACAACACGACAGTCGGTTACGACAACACGACAGTTGGGTTCCCAGCAGCGACGTGGTCAAGATTGGGAAATGACGTCAAACATCTACGTCCACCTCCTCTCGATTCGCCAGCATCGATAAGTTTCCGTTGAATAAACTCAACACCTTCACGGTAGCTTTCGACAGCCTGCTTCAGCTCTCGAATCGCTATAAAGTCGGTGTGGTGGATCTCAGCACAAGCAACGATTTTTTAAAATATAGGATACGAAAGGCAAGATTCGAAAACGAGGTTTCTTTCGAGGGCTCGGTCGAAGCCGGGAGAACTTTTCGCGTCACCTCGGATCTCGAGAGGGATTTGGGAAAAGCTCTGGCGGAATTTAATGTTTTTTCGGGTACAATAAATCGCGATACGACGTTTGTGTTATCCGTAGACGTGAAGGCCGTGGAATTGGACCCTCGGCTGGCACAGGATCTCGAGCGTGGCTGGCATCGCGTGAAGCAGGCCTCCGAAATTAAGCGAACGCGAAGCCACCTCCGTAGTATTGGAACACGCCGCACCCGTCGCTTCCGACCCCAACTTTAATATACTGTGCGATATCGACCGCTATAACAAAACGTATTCACACATTCATTCATACAGAAAGCACCTCTACAGAACACATATCAAACCATCAGACGATGCATCTCCCGCCAACATACCACGGTTTAGTGATTTTTCCAGGGGTGATAATGGTGTAAACGATGCAATGGATATTGATGCTGACAACGCCACTGCTGATGAACAGTCCACACAAGCAGCATCGCCAAACAGGTTCTTCGATTTTGTCCACGAAGCAACGAAAGCGGTTTGTGGCCTCTTTTTTCGTACCACGCAAGAGTACAAAGTGCCAGAGTCTGCATGTGAGGCGGCGTTTTGTGATTCGGAAACTGTGATGAGTTCAGTGGTAGAGGAACTTTTTGAAGTAATACGCCAAGAATCGGTGAGAACAAAGGAGAGCTTGCGAGAACTACTGCGATGCGACTTTCTGAAACAGATTTTTGTCCCAGTTCAGTCTGCATACCA